>NC_088882.1:18518552-18639030 GCF_032884065.1 Artemia franciscana | reverse complement strand
ACAAACATGACGTCAGTCGATAGACAGACAAACAACTTATTTTTATATATATATATATATATATATATATATATATATATATATATATATATATATATATATATATATATATATATATATATATATATATATATATATATATATAGTTGCACCTGAACTTGGAATAAATGTTGTTATATTTTCTTGTGGTTACAACTACTTTTGACTACAGCTGCAAGTACCAGAAACAACACTTAGGAGTAACTGAGGCAATACCTTTTGAGAGTGTGGCTTTTTAAGAATTATATTAGCCCTTTTCTTGTGTGTAATAATTTCTCTTCATTGTAAGGTCAAGTTGATTATTTATTAAGTGTCTGTTAGTTGTAATTTCCTCTTATATAATGATTAGGATTTATGTTCTCTTTCAGTTTGAATTACTATTAAGCTTGAATTAAGACGAAATTAGATTGTAGAAATATCAAATAAAATTCAGATTAAGTGTTTATTCCTCAGAGTCATGCAATATTGACTTGTACCCATGACTGATATCACTTTTGAATATGACTGCAAATTTTGTTTTTGCTCTGATGACTTGCAACAGTAATAAGTTAAAAAGTGTGGCCTGTTTTGACAATAATTACTTAAAAGACCAAATTTTTGTGGCTGACATAACTTACAACTGTTAGCATTTTTGAGCATGAGTCCAACTTATTTTAATGTCACCACTTCAACAATGTGGCCCACTTGTGACAAAAGTGCTAACGGCTAAGTTACTTTTTAAGACCTTGACTTCTTAAGACTCACATTAGCCCTAATTTTGTGTGTAGTAATTTCTGTTCCTTTTATGTTAAAGTTGATTAATTATTAAATTTATGTTAGTTTTGGACGTCTTTTATTCAATGCAAGTCATTTATTTTCAATTTACGCTAAAAATGACAATTTGACTTTATTTTTGCTCATTAGATATTTAATGTAGCTCCTGTTTTCTTCTAAAAAACATATTTTAAGGAAAAAGATGTTTCTTCGAAGTTAGTTCAGCTCGTAATTGATTGTCACAGTTTTATTATATTGATAAAAGAAATAGATAAAATCAAGATTGTATTTGTTTATCAAGAATCAAGACTTTGGCCTTGACTCTTGGACAAATTTTATAATACTTTTATTAGTGTAGGACTAGTCTATTTACTTAAGATTCTAATTTTTAAAGATGTTGTTAGTTGAAATTATATATTATTATATATATAGATTATATTTATATAAAATTCACTGTATATTACATAGCACATATTGTGTAAATTATCTAGTAGAAATAAATTATTCATATAAATTTATTATTCAAAAATTATTCGTTTATCTTTCTGAATTCAAATATCGCTAAATGTTATTCAGATAAAGAAATTGAAAATCTTTGACTTTCAAGTAATCTTTGATTTCTCAAATACCTTTATTTATCTTTTTTGGTTGATAAATGATTATTTGTAACAATTTTATTTTTCTACTTAAGAATCTAGCCTTTGGCTAGCCACTACGCTAAAGGATGCAATTTGTCAAAACATTCTCTAATAGTCTTATGACGGAAAATTTATTTATGTAAATTTCTGAATGTTGTCTTTGGGCTATGACAAAAGCATATATTCGTTTTTATAGGGTATATTTGTTTTTGTCGTCTTTTGTCTTTTATTTTTTGAAAATATATTGTCAATGGATATTGATTGAGGTCGCATATTAATGATAGTTGTAATGAATTTCACAGCTCCTAAAATGGAAGAAACACCAGCTAAATGAAGCAAAAAATAGCTAAATCCACAGAAGGACCAGCAGGGGCAATGGCCGAGGAGAGAGGAGGGTATACTGTCCATCCAGTTCCTTCACCTCTTTCAACCATAGCTCTGGCTAAGAGAAGAGTCAAGGACGGTGGAAGTATTCAAAATCTTCAATTGTTAGTCGAGGGAATGCTATATCTGGGGCTCCTAGCATAATGGGTACTAGTCAATTACCAAATCCCGCAATCAAGATTGGTATAACCATGAAAAAAATTATGATAAATGCATGAGCTGTTACAATAGCATTATAAACTTGTTCATCACCAATTAGAAAACCTGGTTGACCCAGCTCTGCTCGGATAAGCATTCTTAAAGAAGTCCCCACTATGCCTGCTCAAGCTCCAAAAATAAAGTATAAAGTTCCAATATCCTTGTGATCTGTAGAATAAAATCAACGTTGAATAAGTAGAGTGGCCGATTATAGGTGCTAAATTGTAAATTTAGTTAAGAATTATTCCCTTTATTAGATTAATCGCGGCTCAGTAGTTTAAAAAAAAAATGTAAGATTGTAAATCTTGAGTTGTTTCTAACCCGGGCCCAAACAATTAAAATTACTTCACTATAGATGACGGTAACTTTATATATAAGTGTTCAGTGCACGCAAGATTTTGATTCTTAAAGAGAAATTTAGATTTCATATATAACAAGAAAAGATGAGGTGCCTGATAAAAAAGATTACGTTGATACTGTAATTATGTAGATAATACCCTCATCTGCAGTAGTAAGTTGTTAAAGCTTAAGAACCTCTTATTTCCAGCTTTGAAGGCTGACAGTTTAATTAACTTAAAGCTTTAGAAAAAGAATAAAGGAAGAACTATGTTGAACACTATCGAAAGAACAGCTAGAGTCTCTATTCGCTTAGACTTTATTTCTGAGGGAAACAACAGGGAGCTTATTGCAATCTTAAAATAAAAGTAGACTGGAAGACAGGAGGATGCAACGAGGGTTAATACGAAGCGAGGGGGTAAAATATTTATTTCTAGAGATTTTCACTTAATAAAAATTCCCAAGAAGGGGGGTAGCCCGGCTAAAGAAAGAAGATTAAAGGAAATCGAAGCTTTATAAATCAATCCGGCATTATTATTCATTTGGGCGAGAGAGTACGTTCCCTTTCGTTGCAGTAAAACTACTACAAAATAAAGGATAACTAAATAAGCCATATAATAAATTAATATCAAGAAAAATCTATTTATATTGATTATTAATAAAGATAGGTGACAAATAGAGGAAAACGCCATAATCAGCCGAAGATTGGATTGATTAATTCCTCATAATACACCAATCAATGCTCTGATGAGAAAAAAAAAGAATTTGTAAACTGTATTATAGCTAATCCGAGAAGGGGTCCAATTTTCTGGAAGGTTATTAAAAGGGATAAAACCTTTCATGATATAGATTTAGAAATATTTACTATTCACATATGAAACCGGGCTGCACCAATCTTAATCAGTAGGGCAAAAGGAATTAAGAATGAGAATGATTGATTCAAAATACTAGCTAAAAATACGACTGATGCTACTGACTGAATAAAAAAATATTTTAATCTACTTTCCTTTCTTTCTTCAATTATGATGGGAATAAAGCTTAAAGAATTTATTTCCATTCTAAACCACAAACTTAACCAGGAGTGAGAAGACACCATAAGGATGTAAGAAAAAAAAACAGGCATAATCACTTAATCATTTAAAGAGAGATTACTCTATCATTGGGGTATGAGCTCAGTAGCTTAGTTTAGCTTACCCTTTAATATACTATGAGAGAACGACCCCCCCCCAGGCTACGCTTCAGGCTGAAGCGTAACGAGGGAGGGAGTTCTTCTCTCAGGCCAATCTCAATTTAACAACCTTATTTCAATCTAATAGTAGACAACAATTTACCTGTACTAAAGACCAATTTTCTGCCGCAATTGATTGACATTTTCATACCCGTACAAAACAAATATGGATATCCTATTTCATACCCTTTTATAAAAATCATCTATTCTTCAATTATCTGATCGGATCAAAATAGGGGTACCCGAGCCCTCTCGGGGATATTTAGGTCTCCTAATGTAAAAAAAATATTCCCTTCATAATTTTGGAGAAAAATTAAGGTTGAGTTTTAAAGTGTTAAAGGCAAGGTCTTGAAAGAGGGGTTTTTCAAACTCTATCAAGGCCCCCCACATTAATCACGTAAACAGAGTCACAAAATTTCCTAAACGTAACTTTTAAGCTGATTTTTAGCGATTTTTGAATCCTGAATTTGAAATGGATTCATCTATACAGAACGTCATTATAATCTTATTAAATAGAAAAATAATACTTTATTACAGGTACATTTAATAAGATAGAAACTTATCCGTAGTATTCTTTGTCCTAGCACAAAGTGTTAGGACAAAGAATACTACAAATAAGTTTATGACTATATTAAATTTTAACCCTCTTAAGAGGGTTGTATTAAATGAGATAATGATTTATTTATCCTGGAACACCAAATCTTCCAGGATAAATATAAATCAATATATCTAGGTTATTTCAGAAACCCTCTTAAGAGGGTTTAAAAAAATTTAATATTATTTAAACGATTTATTATTTAAACATTATTTAAACATTCACCGCTCTTTTATTATTCTAATAAAAGAGCGGTGAATGTACTATACAGAACGTTATATATATGAACATTAAATATATGAATGAACGTACGTAGACCACCTTAGAAGTGAGGCCCCTCCTAAACCTACATGTCTGACGGGGGGGGGCTCACCTTAGAGGTGGTCTACGTAATTAACCCTACATATATCATATAGGTCAGCATAATAGGGGGCGTTTGCCTATTTACGTTTTCACCAAATTCCACTAGCTGTTTCTTTTTTGGCAGATTTTCAATTACATCTTTGTTTTAATTAGGAGTCACATATCATTAACATGGTAATTTAGGCCTAGTAGGGTTGGGTTAATTCCCTACTTAACATTTTTATATTTAATTACCATTGTAATAAACACAGACGTGTAACTGCAAGTGGTTAAATAGATTCTAATTCTTACTGAAACTCGGAAACATTTAACAAACTGACAACTTCTCTAATCAAGCCAGTGGCGGTCATCTTAACAAACGTGGGTCATTTGATAACTTCTATCAAACGCGGTATTGTATATTATATAAATAGTCAATTTTAATTCAGTAACACTTTCTAAACTATTATATTCTCATTTAGGTGACGTTTGTTCACACGTTATTTATATGTAGTTTACCTAATTTTTGTCATTCAAACAAGAAAATCGAGCAGATGTTTCAACTTTTACGGTGGCTAAAGAATGAGTTTTGGCCGTTTGCAGGGTCAGCTGCTTTTATAAACCTTGCAAACCTAATTCAGTCTCATCTTGATTACAAACATTACTCTTACGGGTATTTTATTTAGTAAGCAAATTCAATTACATTTTCTATCCCGTCGTCTTTTTCTCCCGACTTTGCAACATTATTTACCTTCACTTGATCTTTTGAGATTCTCTACCCATCAATAAAAGTTTGATTCTAGCTAGGCTATTTTATTCTTTCTACGAATCATATGCAAGAAATCATTCAAGATCAGAGGTGCAGTGATTAATATTATTATCTATTTATTAGGCATAGCGAATGAAAACATAGGAGGACCATTTTGTACCAGCATCCGCGGTCATACAAAATCCTAGAGCAAATATTTTAGGTAAATAGCATAGCCTTGACACAATAATATTTCACATCAATAACGATGAAATCTGCATTTATTCTATATTTTGTTTGATTAAAGCGTCCTCTAGGTGGAAAGACAACTAGGATTAGATACCCTATTAGTCCATCCTTCATTAACCTGGGTTGTATCATTGAAACCTAAAGAATTTGGCGGTTTCTAAACTTACTAGAGGAACCTGCCCCGTAAACGACAATCCACGAAACAATAAACCCGTTCTCGCTAAACAGCTTATATACCGTGGTTTAGGAGATTAAACAAATAATTCCTCTTAATTGCTTAGGCTAATAAATCAGATCAAGGTGTAGCTCATGTTCAGGGGAGGGTGGGTTACAATAAGAACTTACACGGAACCTTCATTTTATCATGGAGGAAAAAGTGGATTTAGAAGTAAGGCCTAACTACCTGAAGGAGGCTCTGAGAAATGCACACATCGCCCGTCGCTCTCTTGTCTGAAGAGATAAGTCTGAACAAAGTAGGTACACCGGAAGGTGTGTCTTGAAAGAGGGAGGGAGTTTGAATAAACATTTTACTTATACTAAAAAGATACTTTTTAGAGTGCTCTCTAAATCTTTACTCATAAATTTATTTGAAACAATATTATACAAGTAAAAGAATTGAACCTACTCGAGATCTAAGTACTGAAAATGAAGACTTGTTAATTATAAAAAAGTTATTATTTGTACCTTTTGTATCAGGGTTTATCAAATTTATGGTTTTATTGCCGAATCCTGAAATAAGGTGATCTATATCAATTAAAGATGACTGTTTCATAATTCTCTTTAAGAATGACATCGTTGTAAAAAAAAAATATTTGGTACCTTTATATCTGGTTGGTAGAATACTCCTTTAGGATACTCCGTAAGGAAGATTTTCTAGGGGACGAGCTCTAGAAAAAATTATATTATGATATCAAGAAGGACATAATTAGGCTTAAAAGTTGCCCCAGTGTAATAACTAGGGTCACTAAAATGACAATTTCAAAATAATTAATCTAAACCACCCGGTGTTAACCAAACAAATTTAGCAGTCATAATGATAGAATCAGTAGAATTAGAAATATATTTAACATAATCTGTATTATAAAATCCAAAAAGAATTCGGCAAAACTTATCTCCGCCTGTTTAACAAAGACATCGCCTCCTAATTTTAGGATGTTGGGCCTGCCCACTGATCAATTAAAGGGCCGTGGTATACTGACCATGCGAAGGTAGCATAATCATTAGCCTTTTGATTTGAGGCTGGAATGAATGGTTTGACGAGAGATAATCTGTCTCTTCGGTTAAATTGAAGTTAATATTTAAGTGAAAAAGCTTAAATTCTCTTGGAGGGCGATAAGACCCTATAGATCTTTACATTTAATTCTTTTGTCTTACGGCAAGTAATTAGATATAATAAAAGAATGTTTGGTTGGGGCGACGGTGAGAATAGAATAATCACTCACAATACAAATACATCAATAAATGACTAGTGATCCTTAGATGAATAAAGACCAAGTTACCTTAGGGATAACAGCGTAATTCCTTTGGAGAGTTCAAATCGACAAAAGAATTTGCGGCCTCGATGTTGGTTCAGGGACCCTACTCGGTGCAGCAGCCCAATAAGGTAGTCTGTTCGACTATTAAACCCCTACGTAATCTGAGTTCAGACCGACGTAAGCCAGGTTAGTTTCTACCCCCAAGGCAAACTCACTCATGATAGTACGAAAGGACCTCTTGAGATTTTATGTCAACTTGGCAGATAAATGCGTTAAATTTAGAATCTATTTATAAGGAGTCCTTAGTTGATAGCACTAGCTAAAATGATCTATTTTATTTTTCTACAGGTACTTATGGTTTTAATCTAAGTTGCTTTTTTAATACTATTAGAACAAAAGATCTTAGGGTACATTCAATTACGCAAGGGCCCAAATAAAGTCGGGTTCCTAGGTATTCTTCAGCCCTTCTCTGATGGGATCAAACTATTTTGCAAATAATTGTCACTTCCTCTGATATCTAACTTTATACCATACCTCGTTGCTATTGTGTTTAGCCTGTTTCTTTCCTTCTTTTTATGAACTCTAGTCCCATTTTTATCCTACGGCGCTAAATTCAATTTGTCATTCCTCCTGGTTATTTGTGCAATGAGAGTGAGAGTATACAGAATCATGGTGGCAAGTTGGTCGTCTAACTCTAAGTATTCTCTGCTAGGAAGAACTCGTGCGGGGGCACAGACCATTTCTTATGAAGTATCTTTAATCATTATAATTCTCTCTCCTCTAATGTTACTTAAAAAGCTCGACCTAGAAAGTTACCTCGTTAAATCTCACTATTTAGGTTGACCCCTTTACTTATGTCTCCCTCTCGGGCTATGTTGGTTTATTCTGTCCTAGCAAAGACTAATCGTACACCTTTCAACTTAGCTGAGGGAGAATCTGAGCTAGTGTCGGGTTTTAATACAGAATATATAGGTGTCGGTTTTGCTTTAATCACATTATCCAAGTATGCCAGTATTCTTTTTATATCTCTACTGTTCAGTGTGGTATTTGGGGAAATAAGCTTTCTATTATTTTGCGTAGTGGTGTATATATATCTTTGAAGACGTGGGTCTTATCCTCGTTACCGCTATGACAACGTAATATATCTATGTTGGAAAAGTCTCTTACCGGTATCTCTAATATTCCTCTGCCTTTATTGAAGCCTCTCTCAGTTGGGCTAAAACTGAAGACCCCTGGTTGCATAATCAACCTTATTCTGCTTTCAAAACAGATGTTTTAATCGGCCAAGGGGTCTGACTAGACAATCTTGTCATTTATATTAATGATAATAGGAGGAATTACAAAATATGAGAAGTAAGAACACGTGAGAACCTGTCTTTGGAAAATATAGGGATCTTCCATAGGTTGTGCACCAATTCATGTAAGAAGTAAGAACACTGACACTCAGGACCAAAATAGAGGTTGAGCGACAGAATAGAACTCAAGACCTCGGAACTTGGGCTTAAACGTAAAGGGAAGGGATACAAGAATAAGAATAGAAGAAGCAAGAGCAATTGCCCCCCCCCCAGCTTATTAGGAATAGACAGTAAAATAGCATATGCAAATAGGAAGTATCTTTCCGGTTGAATATGAGCTGGAGTGACTAATGGGTAAGCAGGGATGAAATTGTCCGGATCCCCTAGAAGATAAGGTCTAGTCAAGGAAAGAGCTACAAAAAAATAAGCACTATAAATCCCACAGTATCCTTAATAGTAAAATAAGGGTGAAATGGTAATTTGTCTAAATTGGCATTAATCCCGTGGGGGTTATTAGAACCTCTTTGATGAAGGAACAAAAGGCGAATTATTGTTAGGCCAGCGACCAGAAAGGGGATCAAAAAATGAAAAGTGAAAAATCGTGTTAAAGTGGGATTATCTGTAGTAAATCCTCCTCATAATCACTGGGCTACATCACCACCAATATAAGGAACAGCGGACACCAAATTCGTAATTACAGTTGCCCCTCAAAAGGACATCTGACCCAACGGGAGAACATAACCTAAAAAAAGCAGCGGCTATTACAAGGAACAATAGCGCAATTCCAGTCATTCATGTCTCAAAGTAGTGAAAAGAAAAATAATACATTCCCCGATCAATGTGAAAATAAATGCAAATAAAGAAAAAAGAAGCTCCATTGGCATGAATAGTGTGGAGTAGTCAGCCATATTTAACATCTTGGCAAATATGGGCCACTCTAGAGAAAGCCAAGTCTACTCTTGCTGTATAATGTATCACTAAAAAAAGTCCGGTAACAATTTGGATAACCAGACATAGACCTAAGAGGGATCCAAAGTTTCATCAAATAGAAATGTTGGCTGGCACTGGTAGGTCCACCAGGGCAGAATTAATAATTTTAAGGGTGGGTTGCGTCTTACGAAGAGATAACATTCTATTTTATAAAATAGCGGGGTCGTTAAACCATCGATCGGAGAGGCTTCTTATTGCTGTTCAAGAAATCAATAACTAGTAGAAGGGCTAAGAATAAGTATACCACCAAAACTGAATAGGCTAACACGGTAAGTCTATTAACATTAAAGTTGATGACCATGAAATCAGAGGGGTAGAGGTATCCTGAAGATGGTCTGATGGATACACCACTCTTATTCAAAACAATGAAAGAGAGAATAATTTTGGGGAGGACCCATATAAATGAAGTCAACTCAACAGCAAACTTCTCATTAGCTCTCAGCGAAGAAACATAAATGAATATTACTAGAATCCCTCCTAAGAAGATCAAAAAAGAATTAATGAGATCCACAGGGAGACACTTTTAAGCATAACACAGATCAGTAAAGTTTGAATGAAAAGTGAAAGTGTAAAGACAAGAGGGTGATTTATTAGTAGTATTAATATATAAATAATACCAACAATTCTTATTATATCAAAAGGTAGTTTAATAAAAATATTAACTTTGGAAGTTAAAGATGTTAATATCTCTTTTGAAGACCGAGAGATTACTCTAAATTCGGTTTACAAGACCGACATTATTTTTAATTACTCAGTCAATCATAATAATTTATTTATCACTTTTCTTAGGATTATTAATCTTTTCTTCAAGAAATAAGCACTTCTTAGTAACTCTACTGAGATTAGAATTTCTCCTTCTTCTATTATTTGGATTATTGATATACTCAAACTATATAAGAATAATTAATGCTTTCATCTTTCTTAGAATTACAGTTTACGAAGGAGCTTTAGGACTATCTGTTCTAGTATCTTTAGTACGTAATAGTTATCAGACTGAAGCCGAGCTGGCCAGCAAGATATAGAATCATTCTCGCAAGCTTGTTTGTCCTTTTATGACTCACATTTACTACACAGTCATTCATTTTATTTTACGTGTTTTTTGAGTGCTCGTTAATCCCCACAATTATCTTAATCCTCGGGTGGAGTTACCAACCAGAACGTCTACCCGCTTCTTATTATTTCTTATTTTATACTTTGTTATCTTCTCTACCTTTATTGTTCATCATCATTACTCACATAAGTGTTTACTCATCATCTTTCCTGCAATTCTGGGGAAATTTTAGAGACATGATAATCTTTTTACTAGCTATCCTTTCATTTCTAGTGAAGCTTCCAGTCTATTTCGCACACATTTGACTACCTAAGGCTCACGTTGAAGCTCCAGTTACTGGGTCCATAGTGCTAGCCACTATTCTTTTAAAGTTAGGGGGTTACGGTCTCTGCTTGGTTCAAGGATTAAATATTTACAGAGAAACTATGCTAATGGGGATTTGCATAGTAGGCGAGACCTTCAGTTGCTTTATCTGCCTACGGCAATCTGATGTTAAGTCCTTAATTGCTTACTCTTCAGTAGCTCACATATCATTTGTCATTTTAGGCATTCTTATATCATGTTCTTACACTAATACAAGATCAATTTTAATAATAGTTTCGCATGGTATCTGTTCTTCTGGACTATTCTATTTAAGTTACCTGTTCTATGTCCGCATCTGAAGTCGCAGATTCTTGCTAACCCGTAGAACAATTTCTCTTTTCCCATATTTATGCTTCTGATGGTTAGGCCTCAGTTTTTTCAACATAGGACTTCCACCATCACTTAACTTTTTTTCCGAAATATACTTCTTTATTGGTGTATTTAGCTTAGATTAGATAGTAGTTGTTCTGTCCGGAATCTTATGTTTTTTCTCATCCTGTTATTGTGTCTATCTTTACTCCAGAACTAGCCTTGGAGAGAGACTACATATCTTTAGCTGATTAGAATATAGCCTAAAAGAATATCTAGTTTGGGAGAGTACACTTCATCCCTTTACTAGCGCTTATTATCGTTTACTGTTATAGTTTAAAAAGAATGTTAGTTTGTGGAACTGAAGGAGAATCATCTCTAACAGTATTGCTATATATTTCAGGTTATATTTTATTAATTACCAGAGTAACTAGCATATTTTGCTCATTTCTATTGTTCCTATCAGACGAAATTTATTTATCAAAGATATCCTTCCTGTATTTGGACTATCAAGTGTGATTAGACGGGTTAGGGTTATCATTTATTTCCTTAGTGTTGTTAATCTCCTCTCAAGTGTTAATTTATTCTTCTTACTACATAGGCGAAGAAATTTTTTAAAATCGTTTCATATATATAATACTAGGGTTCATATCATCTATGGTTCTGTTAATTATATCTTCAGATGGATTAAGACTAATGCTCGGCTTAGACAGATTAGGAATTACTTCATATCTGCTAATCATATTTTATAAAAATTATACTTCTTCTTCTAGAGGGATGATTACCATTTTAAGAAACCGAGTGGGGGATGTACTCATTTTATGGTCACTGGGGCTAATATTTTACTCTAGGAGCTGGGATTACATATTTTTAAGATATTTCTCGTTATCCATTATGCTCTTTTTCACCCTTTGTTCCTTCACTAAAAGAGCCCAATTACCTTTCTCTGCATGACTACCGTGAGTATCTAAAATACTACCCTATACTAGCTATATTATGCTGGTGTGTTCTTTAAGATTAATGGGATTCCCCTTTTTGTCAGTTTTTTTTTTCAAAGGATCTAATCATTGAATCCTCAGAGGAC
The DNA here is from genome assembly GCF_032884065.1 of Artemia franciscana. Classification (NCBI taxonomy): domain Eukaryota; kingdom Metazoa; phylum Arthropoda; class Branchiopoda; order Anostraca; family Artemiidae; genus Artemia; species Artemia franciscana. The sequence goes on along the minus strand of NC_088882.1, from coordinate 18,626,953 downwards.
CTGGGTATACTAATTCGCAGCATTCTTATATTACTCTCATGTCTCCTAACAAGAACTTACTCCTCTCGGATCTCGGATATAATCTAAGTTGTCAATATAAGGACGAAGAGGGCGATTACTTAGCTCCTCTTTTTGTTCTCTACTGAGGGGCAGTTTTAGGGGGATACATCTTCTACTGATGTTTCCTGGGGGACACAAGAATCATTTAAGGTTCATTTGAGAAGATTCTTCTTCTCTCACTCATCAGAACGGGGGTAATCTTACCCACTTTATCAAATCACTCAGTTTAAACATGAAACATTATTTAGGCAGAATATTATTTTTACCTTTTATTATAGGTCGGAGAGGTCTTATACCCTTAGTCAAGGGAGAGTTCCTTTACCACGAAGGTGATTGTGGTTGGGTAGAAGAAGCAGGGCCTTCTCTAATCTGTCAGAACAATTCATGGGGCTCATCTCTATTCTCATTCCTAACCTCTTCTCCTTATAAGGTACTTATCTTAGCCTCTTTGTCATTTACATTATTTATATATTTCTATAGCTTAATAAGAGCACAACACTGAAAATGTTGGGGTGGATAATTCCAGGAAATATTTAAAGGACATTTGTCCATCTATGCATTTAAAATGTATTGTATTAAATATACTACATAAATAGACAGTGAGTAGAATTTAACTACCCGGTTGAAGAGTTAGCAGCTCTCATCCTTCTTCCCACCTCTTAACAGGCGTCATCCCTTCCTCTTCATTAACCTTGAAGCGCTATTCATTAGCTTCTGTTAAAGAGTGGGGGCCAAAAGGCCTAAGTTCAGGTTGAAACTGGGTTTGATACATCAATTCTCACTCTGAGAGAAGGGATATCCCTCTTTTAAGATGCAAACTCAATGTTCTATTTAAACTATTCTCCTAACAAACCAGTAAACAATTAACAGTTATTTAATTCATCTAAGGACACCTTCCTTTCACTCATAGAAGACTCTTGCAACAAGGATTAGAGAAAAGAAGATAACTAAATGGGTAGTCGGGTAGGATATATTCAGAAACACCATAGGTAGGAGCAGGGTAATCTCTACATCAAAAATAAGAAAAATTAGAGTAATAACAAAAAACCGAATAGAAAAGGGTGTGCGAGAAGAATTTAAAGAATCAAATCAGCATTCAAATGGTGAACTTTTCTTACGATCCAGGGAGACTTTCTTATTAACAAACACCCCTAGGGTTAGTATAATAGAAACAAGCACAAAAATTCTCAGTCATATCAAAATAATTATCTCTCCCTATAAGGATCTCTTGATTGGAAATCAAGTATAATATTTATACTAGAAAGATTTATTCTCCTCATCAGTAGATAGAAAGATAAAGAAATAATCATACAACGTCAACAAAGTGCCAGTACCAAGCTGCAGTCTCGCACCGAAAATTATATTGGGGGAAGAAGTAACACTTAGCATGACGTAAAATACAAATTATGATAAAAACAGGCCAATGAGTACATGTAAGCCATAAAACCCCGTTGCTAAAAAGAATGTAGATCCGTAGATTCTATCTGCACTAGTGAAAGAGGCTTCTATGTATTCCAACCCTTGGAGAAACGAAAAATATAATCCTAGTAATATAGTAATTAGAAGTCCCTGGAGACATTGATCAAAATTATTTTCTATTAGGGCATGGTGAGCCCAGGTCACTGTAACTCCTGAGGCCAGGAGAATACTTGTATTAAGTAGGGGCACTTGAAATGGGTTAAATCTTTCTACTCCAATTGGGGGCCAGAGGGCCCGAACTTCAATATTTGGCGATAATCTTCTCTGAAAAAAATGCTCAATAGAAAGATACAAAAAAGAAAACTTCAGAAATAATATATAAAATTATTCCCCATCGTACTCCAAATCCAACTTTTGTTGAATGTATTCCTTGGAAAGTAGCCTCTCATGAGACATCTCATCATCATTGATATGAAAAACACATGATTGTAAACAACCCTGTAAAGAATAGGACTCTGTCGAAAGAATGAAACCATTTAACAAGTCCTTAAGTCATTGCAAAAGCTCCCATACCCGTAGCTAAGGGTCAAGGTCTAACATTAGCTAGATGATAAGGATGATTTAATTGATTCATTATTCTCTTGCGTAGAGAGTTATTAAGTCATAAAAACATAAGATTGAATAACAGCCACAGAGAATTCTAATATCAATAAGACAATTTGTGAAAAGATAACAGTTAAGGTAACATAGGTATTCTCTAGAGTACCTTGACCCCCTAAAAGAGTTAATAGGAGATGGCCGGCAATCATATTAGCCGCAAGTCGGACAGAGAGCGTGACAGGCCGGATTATATTTCTAATAATCTAGATCACTACCATGAAAGGTATTAAAAGAGCCAGTGTCCCTAAAGGTACAAGGTGGGCTAAAGCATTTGTAGTTTCCTTAACCCAAGTATACATGATGAAAGAAACTCAGAGAGGGGCTGCAAGTTTTAAAGTGACCGCCAAATGCCTAGTAGCAGTAAAAACGTACGGGAACAAGCCAATAAAATTGTTAAATAAAATAAACAAGAAAAGAGCGATTACTATGATATTAGCACCTAATCTAGTCGGGCCTATAAGGAGGGATATTTCCCGATTCAAGCCTATTAAAACTCTCTTAGTTAAAAATTGAGGTCGTGAGGGAATCAACCAGAAAGATATCACTATAAATAGAAATGGAGTTAGTAATCTCAATCATTTAGATAAAAAAGATGAAGCGGGATCAAATACTGAAAAGAGGTTTGTTATCATTTTCAATTCAAGTAAATAGTTTGATCGGTGAAGTTCTCAGAAGAAGAAACCGAATGAGGTTGATAGAAGAAAAAAACTAAGGCTATAATAGCTCATAGGAGAACTATAGTTACAATAAAGACTATAAGTCAAGGGAGCGGTATTATTTGAGGGATAAGAGACTGCCATTGGCTTCTTAAAGTTGACAACCTTATATTTATTAATAAACTAAGTCTCTACACCATAGGGGGTAATTACCATAAGAGAGCTTAAGAGGCTACCGCTTGACTTTCAGCCACCCTATGAAATTTGCAACTCAAGTCACTTTAAAAAGTATCTTTCTCCGACAGCTTCAATCACAATAGGTATAAAACTATGTCCAGATCCACAAATTTCGGAGCATTGTCCGTAAAACACTCCGGGTATATTTACTAGAAGTTTGGATTGGTTAAGTCGACCCGGGACTGCATCTATCTTAATATCTAAGGATGGTACGGCCCATGAATGAAGAACGTCGTCTGAAGTAATCATCAGACGGATAGCTTGATTGTAGGGCACTGGTATACGATTGTCTACGTCTAGAAGATGATATATACCGGAAGAAAGCTCATTCGAAGGGATCATGTATGAATCAAATTGGATATCATCGAAATCAGAGTATTCATAGGATCAATACCACTGATGTCCTGTTACCTTAATAGTTAGAGCAGGATTATGAATTTCATCAATTAAATAAAGAAGTCGAATAGAAGGAAGGGCAATAGCTACTAAAATAATAGCACGGATAACAGTTCAAACCGTTTCAATTGCTTGATCATCAAGTAGATAACGATGGAGAAATTTATTGGAAAATAGCGCGACTATGAAAAACCCAACATGGGAAGTAACTAAAATTACCACCAGTAGGGCATGGTCATGAAAAAAAATGAGTTGTTCTATGAAAGGTGAATTCCCATTTTGTAAGCCTAACTGGAATCATTGAGACACTTTTAAAGGGATTACCCATCTTTGGAGCTTAAATCCAACGCATATATGTTTCTGCCACTTTAAAATGTAGAGATTATAGTAATTTCTTCATAGGAGTGATCAGCAGGCGGATGAGGGTGATTTCATTCCACACTTGATCTTAAATTAAGAGAAAAGACATTAATTCGCTTAGCAATCATAGCCTCTCAGATGCAAAAAATAAATATTAGTGTAGCAACTATAGATATAATTCTTCCTAGTGAAAAAATCACATTTCATGAAGCGTACGAGTCGGGGTAATCAGCGTAACGACGTGGCATTCCGGCAAGACCTAGGAAATGTTGAAGGAAAAAGGTCAAGTTCACTCTTAAGAACATGATAAAGAAATGCACCTTAAGAAGAGACTGATTCATTTTTAATCCAGTTATTAAAGGGAATAAATGTACAAACCCTCCTATATTAGCAAACACAGCACCAATTGGTAAGACATAATGGAAATGGGCGACTACATAATAAGTATCATGGAGAACAATATCAATACAGGAGTTCGAAAGAACAACCCCTGTAAGCCCCCCTACAGTAAATAAAAATACGAATCCTAAGGCCCATAATATAGAAGGAGTTATAGTAAGTCGTGTCCCGTGCATGGTTCCGATTCATCAGAAATCTTAATTCCGGTGGGAATTGCAATAATTATAGTTGCAGCAGTGAAATATGCTCGAGTATCCACATCCATTCCGACAGTGAATATATGGTGGGCCCAAACAACAAACCCGAGGATACCAATAGCAAGCATAGCATAGATTATACCCAATGTACCAAATGCTTCCTTCTTACCTCTTTCTTGGCTAATAATATGGGACACTATCCCGAATCCAGGTAAAATTAAAATATACACTTCAGGATGTCCAAAAAATCAAAATAAATGTTTGTAAGGAACGAGGTCACCACCACCCGCGGGATCAAAGAAAGAAGTATTTAAGTTACGGTCAGTTAATAATATAGCAATAGCTCCTGCTAGGACTGGAAGAGAAAGGAGAAGAAGAACGGCCGTAATCCCTACTGCCCAAACGAAAAGAGGTATACGGTCAATGTATATTGATTGAGGTCGCATATTAATGATAGTTATAATGAAATTCACAGCTCCTAAAATGGAAGAAACACCAGCTAAATGAAGCGAAAAAATAGCTAAATCCACAGAAGGACCAGCATGGGCAATGGCCGAGGAGAGAGGAGGGTATACTGTCCATCCAGTTCCTGCACCTCTTTCAACCATAGATCTGGCTAAGAGAAGAGTCAAGGACGGTGGAAGTATTCAAAATCTTAAATTGTTTAATCGAGGGAACGCTACATCTGGGGCTCCTAGCATAATGGGTTCTAGTCAATTACCAAATCCCCCAATCAAGATTGGTATAACCATGAAAAAAATTATGATAAATGCATGAGCTGTTACAATAGCATTATAAACATGTTCATCACCAATTAGAGAACCTGGTTGACCCAGCTCTGCTCGGATAAGCATTCTTAAAAAATTCCCCACTATGCCTGCTCAAGCTCCAAAAATAAAGTATAAAGTTCCAATATCCTTGTGATTTGTAGAATAAAATCAACGTTCCATAAGTAGAGTGGCCGATTATAGGTGCTAAATTGTAAATTTAGTTAAGGAGTAATCGCGGCTCAGTAGTTTAAAAAAAAATGTAAGATTACAAATCTTGAGTTGTTTCCAACCCGAGCCTAAACAATTAAAATTACTTCACTATAGATGACGGTAACTTTGTATATAAGTGTTCAGTGCACGTAAGATTTTGATTCTTAAGGAGAAATTTAGTTTTCATATATAACAAGAAGAGATGAGGTGCCTGATAAAAATGATTACGTTGATACTGTAATTATGTAGATAATACCCTCATCTGCAGTAGTAAGTTGTTAAAGCTTAAGAACCTCTTATTTCCAGCTTTGAAGGCTGAAAGTTTAATTAACTTAAAGCTTTAGAAAAAGAATAAAGGAAGAAAAATGTTGAACCCTATCGAAAGAACAGCTAGATTCTCTATTCGCTTAGACTTTATTTCTGAGGGAAACAACAGCGAGCTTATAGCAATCTTAAAATAAAAGTAGACTGAAAGACAGGGGGATGTAACGAGGGTTAATACGAAGAGAGGGGGTAAAATATTCATTTCTAGAGATATTCACTTAATAAAAAATCCCAAGAAGGGGGGTAGCCCGGCTAAAGAAAGAAGATTAAAGGAAATCGAAGCCTTATAAATCAATATGGCATTATTATTAATTTGGGCGAGAGAGTACGTTCCCTTTTGTTGCAGTAAAACTACTACAATATAAAGGATAACTAAATCTATATATATAAAAAAAGTTGTCTGTGTGTATGTGTGTAGAGTGGCGTCATGTTTGTGTGTCGACTGAAGTCATGTTTTTCGACTGAAGTCATTATAAGGATTGAGCTGTGTGCGTCATGAAGTTGTTTGTCGACTGACGTCATGTTTGTCAACTGATGAAATTACATACCGGGACACCGGGACACAACTGACGACCGGGACACAGGGAATATAAATGTCGACCGGGAACCTCAAAGAGAAATTACAGACTGGGACACCCGGACACAAATCACGACCGGAACACAGGGAATATAAATGACGACCGGGACACAGGGACACAACTACAACGGGGACGCCGGGGGCACAGGCGGGATATATAAATGACGACCGGGACACAGGGATTGTTCGATTAGAAATTACAGACATGGACACCGGGACAGAAATGACGACCAGGACACCGGGACACAGGGAATATAAATGACAACCGGGACACTCAAAGAGAAATTACAAACTGGGACACCGGGACATAAATGACGACCGGGACACAGGGAATATAAATGACGACCGGGACACAGGGACACATCATTAGAATAATGAGGTATAGATCTGAATACGGATTGTTTTTTCCCATGGACAATTATATGTTGCATGTTCAAGAGTCAGTAAACTTGACAATCTATTTATATGCAACATATATATATATATATATATATATATATATATATATATATATATATATATATATATATATATATATATATATATATATATATATATATATATATATATATATATATATATATATATATATATATATATATATATATATATATATATATATCACAGGTAGGACACAGGGACACAACTACATTGGCGCGTAACTAATATGGCGTGTAACGACTTACGCGCGCGGGGGGGCCTGGGGGGCGCGAAGCGCCCCACCAACTAGGTGTTGGGGCGGCGCGAAGCGCCACCCCAACAGCTAGTAAGTCATATAATAAATTAATATCAAGAAAAATCTATTTATATGGATTATTAATTGGAGGAAAACGCCATAATCAGCCGAAGATTGGATTCATTAATTCCTCCTAATCCACCAATCAATGCTCTGATGAGAATAAAAAAAGAATTTGTAAACTGTATTATATCTAATCCGAGAAGGGGTCCAATTTTCTGGAAATTTATTAAAAGGGATAAAAACTTTCATGATATAGATCTAGAAATACTTACTATTCACATATGAAACGGGGCTACAAAAATCTTAATCAGTAGGGCAAAAGGAATTAAGAATGAGAATGATTGATTCAAAATACTTGCTAAAAATACGATTGATGCTACTGACTGAATTACAAAATATTTTAATCTACTTTCCTTTCTTTCTTCAATTATGATGGGAATAAAGCTTAAAGAATTTATTTCCATTCTAAGCCACAAACTTAGCCAGGAGTGAGAAGACACCATAAGGATGTAAGAAAAAAACAGGCAACCCCCCCGAGAGAAGGAACCCCCCCGCCGAGGCTACGCTTCAGGCTGAAGCGTAACGAGGGGGGAGTTCTTCTCTGAGGCCAATCTCAATATAATAACCTTATTTCAATCTAACAGTAGACAACAATTTACCTGTACTAAAGACCAATTTTCTGCCGCAATTGATTGACATTTTCATACCCCCTATTTCATACCCTATTATAAAAATCATCTATTTTTCAATTATCTGATTGGATCAAAATAGGGGTACCCGAGCCCTCTTGGGGATATTTAGGTCTCCAAATGTAAAAAAAATATTCACTTCATAATTTTGGAGAAAAATTAAGGTTGAGTTTTACAGGGTTAAAGGCAAGGTCTTGAAAGAGAGAGTTTTTCAGCCTTTATCAAGGCCCCCCGAATTAATCACGTAAACAGAGTCACAAAATTTCCTAAATATAACTTTTAAGCTGATTTTTAGCGATTTTAGAGATTTTTGAATCCGGAATTTGAAATGAATTTATCTATACAGAACGTCATTATAATCTTATTAAATACAAAAATAATACTTTATTACAGGTACATTTAATAAGATATAAAATTATCCGTAGTATTCTTTGTCCTAACACAAAGTGTTAGGACAAAGAATACTACAAATAAGCTTATGACTATATTAAATTTTAAACCCTCTTAAGAGGGTTGTATTAAATGAGATAATGATTTTATTTATCCTGGAGCAACAAATCTTCCAGGATAAATATAAATCAATATCTCTAGGTTATTTCAGAAACCCTCTTAAGAGGGTTTAAAAAAATTTAATATTATTTAAACACCAACTAGCGCCGCCCCAACAGCTAGTCTATCTATATAAAAACAAGTTGTTTGTTTGTGTGTTGACTGATGTCATTATAAGGATTGAGCATTATGCCGTCATGAAGTTGTTTGTCGACTCACGTCATGTTTGTCGACTGACAAAATTACAGACCTGGACACCTGGACACAAATGACGAACAGGACACCGGGACAAAGGGAATATAAATGACGACCGGGACACTCAAAGAGAAATTACAGACTGGGACACCAGGACACAAACAACGACCGGGTCAAAGGGAATATAAATGACGACCGGGACACTCAAAGAAAAATTGCAGACCGGGACACCGGGACACAAATGACGACCGGGACACTGGGGCACAAATGACGACCGGGACACAAATGACGACCGGGACACCAGGACACAAATGATGACCGGGACACCGAAACACAGGGAACATAAATGACGAACGGGATACTCAAAGAGAAGTTACAGACTGGGACACCGGGACACAGGGAATATAAATGACAACTGGGACACAGGGACACAACTACAACGGGGATGCCGGGGGGCACAGGAGGATATATAAATGACGACGGGGATACAGGGAATGCTCGATTACCAATCACTATCAACAAAAATCAAGGGCAGACATTACAATAATGAGTCATAGATCTGAATACAGATTGTTTTTCCCATAGACAATTATATGTTTCATGTTCAAGAGTCGGTAAACCTGACAATCTATTTATATGCACAGACAATGGGACAGCGAAGAATGTTGTATAATCGCAAGTTTTACGTAGTTAAAAACATATATATATCTATCTATATTCACAGGTGGGACACAGGGACATAACTACAATAGCGCGTAACAAATTATGCGTGCGGGGAGGGGGGCTTGAGGTGTTGGGGTGGCGCGAAGCGCCACCCCGACCCCCAACAGCTAGGAAAAAAAATAAGTTGTCTGTGTGTTGTGTGTTGACTGATGTCATGCATGTTTGTCGACTGAAGTCATTATAAGGATTGAGAATTATGCCATCATGAAGTTGTTTGTCGACTCACGTCATGTTTGTCGACTGACAAAACTACAGACCGGGACACAAATGACGACCGGGACACTGGGAAATAGGGAATATAAATGACGACCGGGACACAGGGACACAACTGCAACGGGGACGCCGGGGGGAACAGGGGGATATATAAATGACGACCGAGGCACAGGGAATGTTCGATTAGCAATCACCATCAACAAAGCTCAAGGGCAACCATTAGAATAATGAGGTATAGATCTGAATACGGATTGTTTTTCCCATGGACAATTATATGTTGCATTTTCAAGAGTCTGTAAACCGGACAATCCATTTATATGCACAAACGATGTATATATATATGCACAGACACACACATATATATATATATATATATATATATATATATATATATATATATATATATATATATATATATATATATATATATATAAAAAGGTAAAGGATACGGCATTAGACTTTACAGTCCCTACCGGTGGTGCTGATCTCCCTTTCTTGGCCCTTCAGCCAGGAAGTGCAATGGGGGGTTGGGGGCCAGCCATCCTGTGCTTTCACACACCCTTCCTGTTTACCTTCCCCAGATTTCTCCAGGTACCCATTTAGAGCTGGGTCGACTCTGGCTAAGCTTACAGAGTCACGCCACTGACCCCCGTCCCAACTGAATATATATATATATACATATATATATATATATATATATATATATATATATATATATATTTATATATATATATATAAATATATATATATATATAATAAAATAAGTTGTCTGTCTGTCTGTGTGTCAGGTGACGTCATGTTTCTGTGTCGACTGACGTCATGAAATTAGTTGTCGTCATTTTTGCTATGACGGTGACCTCATTAACGGTATTTAAGACATTTGTTCACGGAAAAATGTTTAATTGTAAAATGACTGAAGAACCTACAATGGCAACAGCCGAGGAAGCTGCTCAAAGAGTTTATGCCAAAAAACTTGCTGCTGATAGAGAAAGTAAGAAAAGAAAGCGTTCCGAGGAATCACAAGAACAGCAAGAAAACAGGCTTGCAGCTGATAGAGAAAGTAAGAAAAGAAAGCGTGCCGGGTAATCACAAGAACAGCAAGAAAACAGGCTTGCGGCTAAAGAACGCAAAACCGCGCAGTTAGATGAAAATCCACCTGGACAGCGAGAGTCAAAACATATCAAAACTGAAAATGATAGCGATGATGATTGGGTTTGGGATTTTGACTTGGATAAGGTCATCAATTCCTACCAGATTTAAGTTAAAAAAAAAAGGTTTGTCGATATGTACTTCATAGTGACGCTGAAAAATAAAGAAGAAATAAAAAAAAAAATAAAAAGAAAAAACACTCAAATAGAAATTACAGACCGGGACACAAATGACGACCGAGACAGAGGGAATATAAGTGACGACCGGGAACCTCAAAGAGAAATTACAGACTGGGACACCCGGACACAAATCACGACCGGGACACAGGGAATATAAATGACGACCGGGACACAAGGACACAACTACAACGGGGACGCCAGGGGCATAGGCGGGATATATAAATGACGACCGGGACACAGGGATTGTTCGAATAGAAATTACAGACCGGGACACCGGGACACAAATGACGACCGGGACACCGGGAATATAAATGACGACCGGGACACTCAAAGAGAAATTACAAACTGGGACACCGGGACACAAATGACGACCGGGACACAGGGAATATAAATGCGACCGGGACACAGGGACACATCATTAGAATAATGAGGTATATATATATATATATATATATATATATATATATATATATATATATATATATATATATATATATATATATATATATATATATATATATATATATATATATATATATATATATATATATATATATCTATATTCATAGGTGGGACACAGGGACACAACTACAATGGCACATAACGACGTAAGCGCACGGGGGGCTTGGGAGGAGGGGGGACGCGAATATACTTAATAACGACGGTTCAAAATTTTCTCGATGGGACAAACAAGTTTTACATATCTATTGACCATTGCTCATGGTCTACACTTTCACCAGACGACTATAGATACCCTGGAAGATATATCACCAGACGACACCCCGCTCTTTACGCTAAAGTTTTTTATTCTTTTAAAAATTAGAGTTGCGACAAAGAATCAAACTTAAGCGCAAGGAGCGGGGTGTCGAGGAGGAAAAGCCCCTTTCATATACGGAGTAATTTCTGTTCGTTTTAAGTTTTAACGTCGCTCCTTAATTTCATTTCAAAAAACTTGTTTTTTTTTTATTTAATTTCTGAAAGTATTTGAATTAATGCATGTCTGATTTTGGCTCTCCGTACATAAATCATTAAAATGAAATTTGTATATTAATTCTTTTTTTGGATAAATGGCTTTCTCTTAGTTTTGATCAGAAGATTTTGATAAATAAGGGGTGGGGAAGGAGGCCTAGTTGTCCTCCGATTTTTCGGTTACTTAAAAAGGCAACTAGAACTTTTAATTTTTAACGAATGTTTTTATTAGTAAAAAATACACGTAACTTAAGAATTAACTTACGTAACAAACTCTTATATTCTTATATTTTTGATTATATATGTGAGAGGGTTTGTCCCCTCGTTAATACCTCGCTTTTCACACTAAATCTTAAATTTTGACCCAATGATTTAAGAATGACCCCTGAATCAGAAAGGCCATAGAATAAATAGTTGAAACTACTAGAAATAATTTAGCATAAAGAGCGAAATATTTATCTCCTCCTAAATACCTCGCTCTTTATGCTAAAGTATTTTTAGAACCCCTCATATGCGTAATAATCTCTGTTCGTTATAAGTTTTGATGCTTCTCCTAACTTTCAATTGAAAAAGCTTTTTCATGTTTATATTTTAATTTTTTTTAATAGAAATGCTAGAAAATCTTGCACCCTTTTCATCGAATTTCTCTTCCCCCATGAAATATTCCTCCAAGGAAAGATCCTCCCATATAGCTCCTTCCCTGAACCCCACACCCAAACCAAAAGAATCCCCTTGATAACGTCGGCACATTTCCCAGTAACTAATACTGTATGTAAACATTGGTAAAAGTTTGTAACTTGCAGCCCCTCCCCCAGGGACTGTGGGGGATAAGTCATCCCCAAAGACGTAGTTATTATGGTTTTTGACTATGCGGAACAAAATGGCTATCTCAAAATTTGATCCGTTGACTTTGGAAAAAAATGAGCGTGGCAGGGGGCCTAAGTGCCCTCCATTTTTTGGTCACTTAAAAAGGGCACTAGAACTTTTAATTTCCGTTAGAATCAGCCCTCTTGGAACACTCTAGGACCACTTGGTCGATACAACGACCCCTGGGAAAAAAAAAACAACAAACAAATAAGCACATATCCGTGATTTGTCTTCTTGCAAAAAATACAAAATCCCACATTTTTGTAGATTGGACCTTGAAATTATTTCTAAGGGGTTTTCTGATACGCTGAATGCGATGGTGTGATTTTCGTTTAGACCCTATAACTTTTAGGGGGTGTTTTTTCCTATTTTCCAAAATGAGGCAAATTTTCTCAGGCTCGTAACTTTTGATGACAAAGACTAAATTTGAGGAAACTTATATATTTAAAATCAGCATAAAAATCCAATTCTTTTGATATATCTTTTAGCATCGAAATTCCGTTTTTCAGGTTTCGTTTACTATTGAGCCGGGTCGCTGTTCGTTACCATGAACTGTTTGATTGTAAAGTCTAAAACTGACCGCGCCACTTTGCTTAACTAAAAACTGTATGTCTTGAAAACTAAATTTTGAACTGTAAAAGTATTTTTTTTTCTATGTTCTTCTGTAAAAGTCAATACCCTAAGGCGTCTTTGCCATTTCAGTGAAAATAAACCATACTACAAATATTTTCTTTTCCAGTTATTACAAGATTGAAAATGAAAGTAAACTTTACCGTAAAATGACGACCAGATCTGATGAGTATTCTACATTTAATTCTCTTATATATAAAATATTCAGTGGGGTTTTATTAGTTCTTTCTAAAATTAAATAAAGAAACTAAATTTTAAAACTGAAAGTAAGGAGCGACATTAAAACTTAAAACGAACAGAGATTACTCCGTATATGAAATGGGTTGTCCCCTCCGCAATCCCTCGCTCTTTACGCATAAGTTCTGTTACGCTAAGTAATTTCTGTTCGTTTTAAGTTTTAATGTCGCTCCTTACTTTCAGTTAAAAAAAACTAGTTTTTTTTTAATTTAATTTCTGAATGTTTTTGAATTAATGCATGTTTGATTTTGGCTCTCCGCACATAAATTATTAAAATTAAATTTGTATATTAATTCTTTTGTTGGAAAAACGGCTTTCTCTTAGTTTTGAGCAGACAATTTTGAGAAATAAGGGGCGGGGAAAGGGGCCTAGTTACCCTCCAATTTTTCGGTTGCTTAAAAAGGCAACTAGAGCTTTTAATTCTTAACGAACGTTTTTGTTAGTAAAAAATATACGTAACTTAAGAATTAACTTACGTAACAAACTTTTATAATCTTATATTTTTATTATGTATACGAGGGGCTTTGTCCCCTCGTTAATACCTCACTCGTTACACTAAATCTTAAGTTTTGTCCCAATTCCTTAAGAATGAACCCTGAATCCGAAAGGCCGTAGAATAAATAGTTGTAATTACTAAAAGTTCTTAGCATAAAGAGCTAGGTATTTATCTCCTTCTAAATTCCTCGCTCCTTATGCTAAAGTATTTTTAGAGCCCCTCATATGCGTAATAATCTCTGTTCATTTGAAGTTTCAATGTTACCCCTTATTTTCAATTGATAATAGTTTTCGTGTTTATTTTTTCATTGTTTTTTTTTTTTTATAGCAAAGCTAGAAAATCCTGCACCCTTTTCATTGAATTTTTCTTCCCCCATGACATATTCCTCCAAGAAAAGATCCTCCACCATAGCCCCCTCCCCTCAACCCCACCCCCCAAACCAAAAAAATCCCCCTGAAAACGTCTGCAAACTTCCCAATAACCACTACTGTATGTAAACACTGGTCAAAGTTTGTAACTTACAGCCCCTCCCCCAGGGATTGTGGGGGAGTAAGTCATTCCCAAAGACACAGTAATAATGGTTTTCGACTATGCGGAACAAAATGGCTATCTCAAAATTTAGATCCGTTGACTTTGGGAAAAAATGAGCGTGGGAGGGGGGCCTAGGTACCCTCCAATTTTTTTGGTCACTTAAAAGGGGCACTAGAACTTTTCATTTCCGTTAGAATGACCCCTCTTACGAAGTTCTAGGACCAATTGGTCGATACGATGACCCCTGGGAAATAAAAAAAAAAACAAAAAAACACATAAGCACACATCCGTGATTTGTCTTCTGGCAAAAAATACGAAATTCCACATTTTTGTAGATAGGAAGTTTAAATTTTTGCTATAGGGTTCTCTAATTCGCCGAATGCGATGGTATGATTTTCATTAAGATGCTATGACCTTTAGGGGGTGTTTCTCCCTATTTTCCAAAATAAGCCAAATTTTCTCAGGCTCGTAACTTTTGACGGCAAAGACTAAATTTGATGAAACTTATATATTTATAATCAGCATGAAAATCAAATTCTTTTGATGTATATTTTAGCATCAAAATTCCGTTTTTAAGAGTTTCGTTTACTATTGAGCCGGGTCACTCCTTACCCGGGAGTTACCACGAACTGTTTGACTGTTCAAGACACATATACTTTTCATTGAAGTGCCAATGATACCGTAGGCTTTGGACTTTTACAGTTATGGAAAGTGGTAATTGTTCTTATATTTCGTACTTATTGACAATTAAAGGATTACTTAAAAAACAAGTTTTTTGTTTAGTTTTGGACCCATGCGTTATTAAAAAAAGAATCTAAGCATGAGAAAGTTGAAATTCGACTAAAAAGGAACCACAGGGAGTGTACCCTTCTTGTTTGACAAGTCCAATGGAAATTCCTTTTAGAA
Organism: Artemia franciscana; assembly: GCF_032884065.1. NCBI lineage: Eukaryota > Metazoa > Arthropoda > Branchiopoda > Anostraca > Artemiidae > Artemia > Artemia franciscana. The sequence goes on along the minus strand of NC_088882.1, from coordinate 18,611,616 downwards.
AAGGCGATTAGGATGATAGGAATAAAAACAGTTCGATATCGTGAATGCTTTAGTTGTAACTATCAGATTACATTTATAAGTAAAAAAATTGCAAGAAAATTGACTCCTATGGAAATAATTGGTTATAAAGGTTATAAGAATTTTATTTTCTTTTTTTTCATCTAAATTTATTGTATTGTGTTGCCAACATCGACATTCACAAGGAATCTAATCACGGCTTGTGTTTCAAGATAAGTTTGTGGGAGTTCTGAACAATGAGTTATCATAGAAATGTGGAAGATAATTATATGTTCAATTGAAAAATCCACCATTTTTAGCTTTGGTTAACTTTTATGCAGACTTTTTCATGCACAAATTCTTTTCTGATTTGTCAACTCTCTGTATTTTGGAATTTTCAAACAGTTCGCGGTAACGAACTGTAGTAAGGAGCGACCCAGCTCAATAGTTACTAAAACTCTAAAAAATAGAATTTCGGTACCAATAGCCACATTAAAAGAATCGCATTTTAATGCTGATTTTAAATATATAAATTTAATCAAGTTTAGTCTTGCCCATCAAAAGTTAGTAGCCTTAGAAAATTTGCGTTATTTGAGAAAATAGGGGGAAACACCCCCTATAAGACATAGAATCTTAACGAAAATTACACCGTCAGATTCAGCATATCAGAGAACCCTACGGTAGAATTTCAATCAAGCTCCTATATACAAAAATACGGAATTTTGTATTTTTGACAGAAGGAAGATCACGGATGCGTGTTTATTTGTTTTGTTTCCGCAGGGGTAATCGTATCGACCCAGTTGTCCTAGAATGTTAGGAGAGCACCCATTATAACGGAAATGAAAAGTTCTAGTGCCCATTTTCAGTGACCAAAAAATTGGAGGGCACGTAGGCCCCCTCCCACGCTAATTATTTTCCCAAAGTCAACGGATCAAAATTTTTGAGATAGCCATTTTATTCAGCGTAGTCGAAAAACCTTATAACTATGTCTTTGGGGACGACTTACTCACCCAGTCCCCGTGGGAGGGGCTACAAGTTACAAACTTTGACCAGTGCTTACACATAGTAATGGTTATTGGGAAGAGTACATGTGTTTTCAGGAGAATTTTTTGGTTGGGGAGGGTTTGATAAGAGGGGGATATGCTTAGGGAATTAGTCGATAATATTAGTGGGATACTGGAAATCATTAACAAAATATTACCTCATACATCTCATATTTTTATTAACAGTATAATTAAGCAAATAGAAATTACATTAAGAAGAGAAATTCTAACTTTGCTGACAGGAAAACCACTAATAAATTTTGCTACTCAAGATGGTTTTTTAAACGTTGTTGAAGCTTCATTAATTTCAAGCCATGGTGAGTGGCCACAGCATGACAAGGAACGGAAAACACCTTTACATTATGCTGTTCAATATAATCAAAGCAGTATTGTGGGGTATTTATTAACCTATCATAATGATATCTTGGAAGAGCATATTCTAGAGCACGGAACCTTCAAAAAAGAGGAATATAGAGCGACAAAATTAGTTACTTTTGTAAAAAAAATGATATTTATGATAAAACTGCTCTCTATTATGCTATTGAAAACAATGGACGAGAAATTGCTTGCGATTTATTATTGAAAGGTGCTTATAGCAAAAACTTAAACATACAAAAATTAGTGTCATATGTAATTGGACAAGTTAGCGCAGCCTATGCTGCCCAGGATCACAAGCTTAGACCGATAGAAGAGAAATTATTGTTACAAGATCCAAGTCCAGCTTCTGAACTAAGTTTAAATAAAGGACTTCCAAGGCTGCTTTCTTATTTTTTTTGGCATGGCCGGCTTGAAGTGATTAAAGCTATCCTAAATGCTGTAGAGGATCCAGAGAAAAAAAAGGTATCTGATAAATGAAGCGGATAACAATTTTCAAACAGTTCGTGGTAACGAACTGTAGTAAGGAGCGACCAGGCTCAATAGTAAACTAAACTCTAAAGAACGGAGTTTTGATGCTAAAAGATACATCAAAAGAATCGAATTTTTACGCTGATTCTAAATATATCAGTTTCAATTAATTTATTCTTTTTCATCAAAAGTTACGAGCCTGAGAATATTTGCCTTATTTTGGAAAATAGGGGGAAACATCCCTTAAAGTCATAAAATCTTAATAAAAACCACACCATCACATTCGGCGTATCAGAGAACCCTACAGCAAAAATTTCAAAATTTGTCTTGCCAGAAGACAAATCACGGGTGCGTGTTTATTTGTTTGTTTGTTTTTTTTCCAGGGGTCATCGTATCGACCAAGTGGTCCTAGAGTGTCGCAAGAGGGCTCATTCTTACGGAAATGAAAAGTTCTAGTTCCCTTTTAAGTGATCAAAAAATTGGAGGGCACCTAGGCCCCCTCCCAAGCTCATTTTTTTCCAAAAGTCAACGGATTAAAATTTTGAGATAGCCATTTTGTTCCACATAGTCAAAAACCATAATAACTATGTCTTTGGGAATGACTTACTCCCCCACAATCCCTGGGGGAGTGGCTGCAAGTTGCAACTTTGACCAGTGTTTACATATAGTAATGGTTATTGGGAAGCGTACATACGTTTTCAGGGGATTTTTTTGGTTTGGGGGGTGGGGTTGATAGGAGGGGGCTATGTGAGAGGATATTTCCTTGGAGGAATATATCATGGGGGAAGAAAAATTCAATGAAATGGGTGCAGGATTTTCTAGCATTACTATAAAAAAAATGAAAAAATAAACATGAAAACGTTTTTTCAATTGAAAGTAAGGAATAGCATTGAAATTTAAAACGAACAGAGATTATTACGCATATTAGGGATTCTAAAAATACTTTAGCATAAAGAGCGAGGTATTTAGGAGGAGATAAATACCTCGCTCTTTATGCTAAAATATTTTTAGTAATTTCAACTATTTATTTTACGGCCTTTTTGATTCAGGAGTCATTCTTAAGGAATTAGGACAAAATATACGATTTAGTGTAAAGAGCGAGATATAACGAGGGTACAAACCCCCTCGTACACATAATAAAAATATAAGAATATAAAAGTTTGTTACGTAAGTTAATTCTTAATTTACGCATATTTTGTACTAATAAGAACGTTCGTTAAAAATTAAAGGTTCTAGTAACCTTTTTAAGTAACCGAAAAATTGGAGGGCAGCTAGGCCTCCTTCCCCACCCCTTATTTCTCAAAATCGTCTGATCAAAACTAAGAGAAAGCCATTTAGCCAAAAAAAAACTAATATACAAATTTCATTTCAATAATTTATGTACGGAGAGCCAAAATCAAACATGCATTAATTCAAAAACGTTCAGAAATTTAATAAAAAAAATAGTTTTTTAACTGAAAATAAGGAGCAATATTAAAACTTAAAACGAACAGAAATTACTCTGTATATGAAATGGGTTGTCCCCTGCGCAATCCCTCGCTCTTTATGGTAAAGTTTGACTCGTTGCCACAATTCTACTTTTTAAAACAATTAAAAGCTTTAGCGTAAAGAGTGAGGAATTGCGGAGGGGACAACCCATTTCATATACAGAGTAATTTCTGTTCGTTTTAAGTTTTAATGTCGCTCCTTACTTTCAGTTAAAAAAACTTGTTTTTTTATTTTACACCCTTAGATCGTGTGAACCTCAGTGGAGAACTAAGCGATGATGATAGACTGAAGATTACAAAATATTTAGTCGATAACAGAGGTATAGAGACCAACTATTCAGTTGACTTTGTAGACGGTACAGCATGTCATTACACAAAAATTCTAGCGGCTGCTGCTAGAAAAGGTCATATAAAAACCTTTAAACATTTTTAAAGTGAAGACAAAGATAATGTTAATACACATTTATATGTAGCATTGCTTTGCAATAATTTTAATATTATACAATATCTTTATGATACCTATACAATTACTGCTGCATTACTTGAAAATGGCAATACTGCATTACATGCTGCAATTGATTCTGGAGCTAACCTAAAAACTATTAAGTATTTAATTGGCAGAGGAGAAAATATTAATGCTAGAAATAAGCGGTGTCAATCACCTTTATTCATGGCGATATTCAAAAGACGTAGATTGAATATAATATAATATTTGATTAGCCATGGAGCTGATGTTAATTTGGAAGATAATTCAGGTAAAACGCCTTTATTTTACGCTATGAAGATAATAAATGATGAAAGAGAATCACCAAAGAATATAATAACAAGTAGAGGATACTATAAAATATTTGTTAGTACATTGCAATGCAAAAATTCCTGAATCATTCAGGAATCAAGCTGAATTATTTAAAAATCCAGATGGATTTAATTTGAATCGCTATTTTGAAAAGTCGCTTCGTTTACATTTAAAGCATACACATTCGATTAAATTTATTACACGTAAGAACGGAAATGTTAATCTTTCAGATAGAAATGGAAATACACCATTACATTGGGCTGCTGACTTACAACAAGTCGAAATTGTCAAGCTATTGTTGCAACATGGTGCTATCTATAATGTAATTAACTTGAATGGAAGTACACCGCTTGAAGACTTAACATCAAGACATACAGATTTATTGAATGAAAAAGGAAAGAAAATTGTTTAGCTACTGAATACATTAGACCAACTGTTTAATAGTAAAATTTCAACTAATCGGTTATTATTATGTTCTAAAGAATTGAAAATGAGAGACTTTGGGCCATACACAGAAGGCTATCCAGTAGATAATCCAATAATGTTTATGCTTAATGCGCAAGATAATCAAACGAATTCATTGCTACACTTAGCTACTAATATGAATGATAAACAAGCCTTGACCCTCTTCCTAAAAGCTAACCATGATTACTTGACAGAAAAGCGATTTAATTTTTTTTTTAAAGACTACCAGCCCAAATTCATGAATGCAGCTAATAATGAAGGTGATATGCCGATACATATTGCAGCCAGAGAAGGTAATACTGACATTGTTCACTTACTTTTAGAAAATGGAGCTATTTTTAATGCTAAGAACGAAGAAGGTTATACTCCCAAGGAACTTTCAAATGATCATATTGTGGACCAAGTATTAAAATCAGTTAACATGTTTTTGAATATCAACGATGGAAAAAGTAAGCAAATAATGCAAGAATATATAAATAAACAGGGGGCATCGGTATACGTTAATACTAGAGATAAAAATCATAAAACAGCTTTACATCACGCTGTTGCATCTAGTAGGATTGATATTATAAAGCTTCTCTTACAGAATAATGCAGATCCGAATGCTTTATATGCTAATCATTATACGCCACTCCATTTTGCTGTTGAAAACAACAATATAGAAGCGGTTGAGCTTTTATTGAAACACGGTGCATATTTCAATATTAAAAACAAACAAGGAAAGTCACCGTTTGAACATATTGAGAACAAAACATTTGATTCTGTTAACAATTCATGTTCAAATTTACTAGGCTCAATCAACGAATTATTTATTGGTATAGAGAGTGACGATCCTGAAAGTACTATCAATTATTTCAAGATCAGATGTCTACAACAAACTTATAGAATCAACATCGAAACTATTATTAATGTACGGGATGATCTTGGAAACACGCTTCTGCATTATGCAGCTGATTATGCTTACAGGGATATCGTTAAACTTTTGTTACAACACGGTGCTATCTTTAATAGAAAGAACAAATTTGATTATCCACCAATTAATTTTGCTTCTCGAGATATTTATGACTTACTCAATTCGATTAACGAAATATTTGACCATACTAATTGTATGTATTCAACACAAGTTGATATGAAAATAATAAGGAATGTCCGCAATGATGAAGGTATGATAATACTGCATGCAGCTGTTAAGGAGGGAAATCTTAATGCTATGATAGCATTGTTAAAGGCTGGTGCAAGCATTGATGCTGAAGATATTCATGATAATAGACCTCTTGATTATGCCCAACAAGGACACATAAAAAATATCTTAGAAGCTAGTAGAGACCTGTTGCGAGAGGTGCGGAGTAATAATGTGAATAACGTGGAAAAACTGATTGCGAGGGAAGCTGTGGTTAGTTCTTCAGCTTTACTTCTAGCGGTTAAACATGGCTACTGTGAAATTGTTAAGAGCATGTTAAAAAGTTTCATAGTTAATGTAGAGCTAGAATATATTCTAAAATCCATGGATGAGGATGGAAACTCTGGTTTGCATCTAGCCCTAGGGCATAGACATTATGAAATTGCTAAAATATTACTAGCTTATGCCAAAAATATCAACGATAATGGAACAACACTTAAGCAGCTTATCGAAAGTGCTAACCATGCAAATAAGAAACCATTTGACTTATCAACAGATAAAAACAAATCAAAAGAAGTTACTGAAGCAATGTTTAATTAAGTTTAGCAATTAACGAGTGTTATTACTTTATTTTAAACTAGTCTCAATAATTAATTCAAGAATTGAGCACCGTAAAATCAACAGAAACATAAAGAAAATAATAATATGAACAAAAATTATAGAAATGCCTAATAAAATGTAATATTCCTGCTATAAATATATTAAGATTTATTGCCAACAGTCTGAGTAATATTTTGTTTATTAAACTGAAAAATGGATTTTTTGTAAATCTATTTGTTTTCACTAAAACGCACATAACATTTTGGTTTTTACACGATATAAAAAGTGTCAGTTAGTGTTAGGAGTTTTGGTCATACTCATATATATATATTCTATAATATACATATATATAGTTATGTTTAGAGTTAGAATTTATGATGTTGTTAGTCTTACTTTTGTTACTTTCGCTTCTACTTTTGCTATTGCTTCTACTAACATTACTATAATAATACTGTATGTACTACTAACTACTGCAAATTCTACGACCACGAGAAATTGTGATTGTGACTCCTTATAACCGTTACTGAAGCCAATTGTGAATGTGACAGCAAATATTTATGAATATGAAGAGATTCAACTGTGACAACCTGTGAGTACTTTTGACCATGACAGCAAGTTTATTTAATGCCAATGCTTGCTGATGTGGGATTAGTACATGGAACTACGACTGCTTTTGGCTGCGAAAAGTAACACCTCTGAGTTCTTACGACTGCGATAAATGAAAACTCCAACTTTTTGAGACTGCCTACTCTTGCGAGAGTGACACCATGTTACTGTGACTGTGTTTGCTTAAGACTACTATTAGTTTCAATTTGATTGCAACTGCTTTCGATAGGAACTATTGGAGGCTTTAATAATTTTGGATTAGAGCTACTTGTGACGGCACCTACAAGTACTAGCAACTGCACTCCGGTGTGACTGCAGAGAACTTTTATAGGTTAATAATAATATATTAATATTAATAATAATATTAATAATAATATTAATTAATAATAATAATATTAATAATATTAATTTTAACTGGAATTATGACATTTATTTTTAGGTCACTGTGGATCACTTTTCCAATCTCAATGAGGTCTCACGAAAAGCACAGTCTTATGAACAAAATTTTTGGGCATGAAATCTTGCAACAAAACGAATCTTATCCTGAAGAGTTTTTGATGAAGTCTCATGAGACTAGTAATCTCGTCAATTAAATTTTTTACATGAAATCTTGCAACAAAATGAATCGTTAATAAAAAAAAATGTTGTAAATTTAAACTAAAGCTTATATTCCAAGTTTTATTAATTTTGTATATTTGCTCATTTTTTGAATATCTGGGAATTTTTTTCCAGTTCCGTATTCATTTCAAAAATCAAACTCGAGTGTAAATTATAGAGTAACCCAGATATGGAAATTATAAATAATAGAAATGAAAGATTTAATTAGCTTTTATAGAGGGATAGATTTATTTTAAAAAAGTGAAATGACAATGTTTATTAGCAACCCCAAAGAGAGAAAAAACTTGTCCAATGGGGTTTCGATACCAAAAAGAAGACAAACAATCCAAATAATACCCCCCATTGGCACAATAAAGCTTACATCTCAACATATTTACTAATATTGTGCCACTTGTTTTGTTTGCATTGTTTGTGCCACTTATAATAAATTTTTCAAACCTGTTCTTACTGCAGGAAAGATGAAATGGAGACGGAACTGATGGAGAATGAACCCTGCAATCACCTTGAGAGTTCACATCAGCCACAATCACCTAGTCCTAAACCAATAGGAAGACCCAGAACAGATATTTCTGAATATAAACCTTTACGCCGACCCAAAGCGGATGTTCTAGAAGAGGAAAAGTAAGTTGTCACACTAAATTTTATTTATTTTCAATATCCTATTTTGCTTTTAAAAAATCGCAAAAACTGTAAATTTCATGTAACTCATATTTTCTCTACTTTTGTAGAGGAAGAGTAAGTAGTATTCACTTTGAGACAGGATTGAAATTTTTCATAAAATTGTATGTGGAATCAACTATAAGTATACTGATACTAGGTAAATTTCTTTCTATTTACTTAGTTCCACTTAGTACGAAGTTACTTATTCGTCTCGTATGCTCTTCCTTCCAACATAAGGTTCATAAATCATTTGACGATTTCTTAAGAAATAAGAATTAACTCGGTACTGCCCCAGTAGTGGTAAAAAAAGGATGAAGAAGAAAAAAAGGAGACGCTTTAATGTTTCCAATCAAAAGTTGATTTTGTTGTAAAAAAATGGACGTTATAGTTATCCTGCCTACTGCTATAAATGTCGTTTCTAACGATCAGTTGTGTTAAAGTATTGAAGTCCAAGAATTAAAAATGATCATATTTTATAATCTTAGCAGAAGTACACATTTTTTTTGCAGTGTTGTGATTGAAAAAATGCATTGTTAACAACAGAAATTTCTGTGAAATATATTAGCTACAAATATCCAATTCTTTTAATGCCCTTCAGGTTTAAAATTAACCTGAATGTAAACATTTGCGCCGACCAAAAGCGGATGTTGTAATAGAGGAAAAGTAAGTAGCCACTCTAAATGTTGTTTATTTTCAATCTATTTTGCTTATTAAAAATTCGAAAAAATTGCAAATTTCATTTATCTCATATTTTTTCTACCTCTGTAGACGAAAAGTAAGTAGCATTAACTTTCATTAAGCTGAGTTTGTAATAAATTAAGCTTTGAAATTCCTTAATATAGTAATTTTGCTTTGAAAAAAAAGCTTCCTTAGATTTTACAATGCTCGGATGTTACTTTTCTCCTCCAGCTTTTATTTTTGAACTTAAGGGAATTTGATATCCAATATGGTATATATAATCCAATATAGTAGAGGGAAAAGTTTCAGGAATTCTAAATTTTCTTAGCTTTAAAAAATAATTTGCAACAGCTACTGTAGCCTTGAAAACTGCAGATTTCTTGAAGAAAAAGTTTAAGAGGGATGCGAAGGTATGTGTCTTGACCTTTTTTTTCCCTTAGGAAAACTTTGCTTTGACTTTTGTACTTTTTTCACTTAAGCGATACAAAAATCTTTTATAAGGTATAGTATGAATATTTTTAGAGCTTAAATAACAAACATAGTTTATATGGCTTACCATTGGGTTTTGGTGTATCCTCACCTCCCTGGAGTCATGGTTTTCTAAATAATTTTTCACTATTCGGCTACATTAAAAATTTCGATTTGATTTTATAGGGGAAGAACAAACAAAAAGGGCCTGAGAAAGCAGGGGAGACTGATGACCTTCCAATCATTTTTGAGTCTTAAAAATTAGATTCCCTAATTTTCACTCTAATGAGCCCCCTAAGAAACATCCATGAAGATCCAATTATCTTGAAAATATATAAAAGAAGGAAAGAAATGCACAAAACCATTAACACATAAAACACCGTATACATTTTAAACACGTAAAACCACAGAATCTTAAAACTTTCGTATTATTTGTTTCTTCATACCTCATTTATTTGCAAATTAAAAAAAATAATCACCATCATTATCGTTCATTTTATACTAAGTTTAACACAAACAAGGGATAAAACCGGGCTGGAGAAGCAAGCTTCTAGAGGAAAGAAAGAGCTTTTTTTAATATATCGAAGACTAACGTTATGAAATGGAAGTTTACTACGAAAAGGAAGCAAGAAAGGGTCTAAATATTGAAGCCTGGGAGGCAAATTCTTCACTACAACCTTACGATATTATATTATTTACTTAAGCAGATCTTTATTCTAAGTCATGATATGGGTCAGAACTTTATACCAAATAACTTCAATTTTCTTACTTACGACTTTCTTCTCTCTTCTCTTTTTAGTTCTTTTCACTTGTGACTTTTTTTTTTACTCTCTTCCCAACTATTGATAAATATTAAGAAGGTAAAGCAAAAAGCAGAAATAGTGCTCTTTTTGAGTTCCTTTCATTTATCGTTTTTTTTTTTTTTCACTTCTTAGACCTGAACACCGCAATCTGTCTCATCATCAAGGCTCCTTTCATCAGCAGAAATCATCTGAAAGTGACAAGTATAAGGGCGCTACGGAACTCCTTCCAGAGGTTAGAACACATCCAGGAACAAATTTCAATAATACTGTTCGTTCAAGAAATAAACATTTATTTGGCTCACAAACAATTACTTCGTCTGAAAATGGTTCTCAGCAGCCTTTCAGTCAAAATTATATGCAGCACTACAAAAAGCTACTAACTTCCCGAGTGCCCTTTAATCAGGTAAGGTTTTGTTTTCTTAAATGGTTCTATAAAGGTCTACTTGTTTTTAATGGCGTTCCTTGCGCAATATCTTATCCCTTAAACAAATACTCCTGATCTTACGTCCGCAAATCCAAACTTTTTGTCCCATTTATAGTATTGAGTTCCATGTATAGCTCAGTTAACCATCACACCGTATCCTTTCAAGCTACAGATAATAATTGTACTTTATTTATTTTCTTTCTAAATAGATAGAGCTACCTACTCCACCTTATAAGGATATATATTTTTTTTGCTATTGATTTAAGATGATTTCCAAGTTAGTTATATTACTTTATATAAAGCTGACGGCAGTGTCTGTGTCTTGAAATATTTATAGTGCAATATTTTGGGAAAACTTATGACTGTTTCTTTGAGCAGAATCCTTTTATGCACAGTAGGAAAATCATAATACTGCCCTTCGTGAATCCGTCATCCAAATGTAAAGTTTCATAGTCAGCGGTTTTTTTGTCTTTTTTTTGTTATCAAAAGACAACATAATTTTAGACAGAAAAATTAAATGCCCTTTTTCATTGGAAATGTTAATATAATCAAGGAAAACAGCTTCAGATTCATTTGTAAGTCTGTAGTACCTACTTCTTTTAGGTTTATTTTCTTTTTCCGATTGAATTTTCTAATTTACATCTAGTAAACATTCAAAAATTGAACCCTTACAGAAACCCAAAATTTCTGAACGTCTGAGTTTTGAAGCCAAATTCTGACCCCTATGAGTGCTTTGGCAAATATACACTTACCAAACTACATGAAAAATTCAGTGGCTTTTAATGTAATAGTACAAAAATGATAAACAAGAAGCCTATGGCTTTATCTTATATGGAATAGTAACAGACGAACAGACGAACAGTAAAAACTTTAGCGTAAAGAGCGGGGCGTTGATGAGGAAGCAGCCTCTTTCATATACGAAGTAATTTCTGTTCGTTTTAAGTTTTAATGTCGCTCCTTACTTTCAGTTAAAAAAAACTTGTTTTTTTTATTTAATTTCTGAACGTTTTTGAATCAATGCATGTTTTGATTTTTGCTCTCCGCAGAGGAATAATTAAAACGAAATTTGCATTTTTCTTTTTTTTGGCTAAATAGCTTTCTCATAATTTTGATCGAATGATTTTGAGAAAAAAAGAGCGGGGGAGGAAGCCTAGTTGCCCTCCGATTTTTCGGTCAATTAAAAAGGCAACTAGAACTTTTAATTTTTTACGAATATTTTTATTAGTAAAAGATTTACGTAACTTATATATTAGCTTACGTAAAGAACTTTTGTATTCTCATATTTTTATTACATATATGAGAGGGTTCGCCCCCTTGTCAGATCCCCGCTCTTTACACTAAAGCTTAAATTTTGTTCCAATTCATTAAGAATGACCCCAGAATCACAAAAGCCGTAGAATAAATAGTTGAAATTACTAAAAATACTTTAACGTAAAGAGCGAGGTATTAGGAGGAGGTGAGCCCCTCAAATGGGTAATAATTTCTGTTTGTGTTAAGTTTTAATGCTGTTCCATACTTCCAGCTGAAAGAACTTTTTCATATTTATTTTTTCATTGTGTTTTTAAATAATGCTAGTAAATCCTGCGCTCCCTTCATGGAGATTTTCTTCCCCCATGACAAATTATCGATGGAACGTTCCCCCAGCATATCCCTCTCTTCTCAACCCCTCCCCCAACCAAAAAAATCCTCCTGAAAACGCCTGTACACTTCCCAAAAACCATTACTATATGTAAGCATTGGTCAAAGTTTGTAACTTGTTGCCCCTCCCATGGGGACTGTGGGGGAGTAATTCGTCCCCAAAGACATAGTTATAAGGTTTTTCGACTACGTTGAATAAAATGGCTATCTCAGAATTTTGATCCGTTGACTTTGGTAAAATAATTAGCGTGGGAGGGGGCCTAGGTGCCTTCCAATTTTTTTGGTCACTTATAAAGGGCACTAGAACTTTTCATTTCCGTTAGAATGAGCCCTCTTGCAACATTCTAGGACAACTGGTTCGATACGATCACCCCTGGGGAAAAAAACAAAAGAAAAAACAAATAAACACGCATCCGTGATCTGCCTTCTGGCAAAAAATACAAAATTCCACATTTTTGTAGATAGGAGCTTGAAACTTCTACAGTAGGGTTCTCTGATACGCTGAATCTGATGGTGTGATTTTCGTTAAGATTCTATGACTCCGTATATGAAAGGGGCTTTTCCTCCTTGACACCCCGCTCCTTACGCTAAAGTTTTTTATTGTTTTAAAAAGTAGAGTTGCGAGAAAGAATCAAACTTTAGCGCAAGGAGCGGGGTGTCAAGGAGGAAAAGCCCCTTTCATATACGGAGTAATTTCTGTTCGTTTTAATTTTAATGTCGCTCCTTACTTTCATTTAAAAAAACTTGTTTTTTTTATTTAATTCCTGAAAGTTTTTTAATTAATGCATGGCTGATTTTGGCTCTCCGTACATAAATTATTAAAATGAAATTTGCATATTAATTCTTTTTTTGGCTAAATGGCTTTCTCTTAGTTTTGATCGGACGATTTTGAGAAATAAGGGGTGGGGAAGGAGGTCTTGTTGCCCTCCAATTTTTCGGTTACTTAAAAAGGCAACTAGATCTTTTATTTTTAACGAACGTTTTTATTAGTAAAAAAAATACGTAACTTAAGAATTAACTTACGTAACAAACTTTTATATTCTTATATTTTTGATTATGTATATGAGGGGGTTGGTCCCCTTGTTAATACCTCGCTCTTCACACTAAATCTTGTTTTATCCCAATTCTTTGAGAATGACCCCTGAATCAGAAAGGCCGTAGAATAAATAGTTGAAATTATTTAAAAAAATTTTTAGCATAAAGAGTGAAGTGTTTATCTCCTCCTAAATACCTCGCTCTTTATGCTAAAGCATTTTTAGAACCCCTCATATGCGTAATAATCTCTGTTCCTTTTTAAGTTTTAGTGCTTCTCCTTACTTTCAATTGAAAAAACTTTTTCATGTTTATATTTTCATTGTTTTTTTTTATAGTAATGCTAGAAAGTCCTGCGCCATTTTCATTGAATTACTCTTCCCCCATGAAATATTCCTCCAAGGAAAGATCCTCCCATATAGCCCCCTCCCCTGAACCCCACACCCAAACAAAAAAAATCCCCCTGATAACGTCGGTACACTTCCCAGTAACCATTACTGTATGTAAACATTGGTCAAAGTTTGTAACTTGCAGCCCCTCCCCCAGGGACTCCCAAAAGACATAGTTATTATGGTTTTCGACTATGCGGAACAAAATGGCTATCTCAAAATTTTGATCCGTTGACTTTGGGAAAAAATGAGCGTGGGAGGGGGCCTAGGTGCCCTCCAATTTTTTTGGTCACTTAAAAAGGGCACTAGAACTTTTCATTTCCGTTAGAATGAGCCCTCTTGCAACACTCTAGGACCACTTGGTCGATACGATGACCCCTGGGGAAAAAGAAACAAAAAAAAACAAAAAACAAATAAACACGCACCCGTGATTTGTCTTCTGGCAAAAAATACGAAATTCCACATTTTTGTAGACTGGACCTTGAAATTTTTTCTATAGGGTTCTCTGATACGCTGAAAGCGATGGTGTAATTTTAGTTAAGATCCTATGACTTTTAGGGGGTGTTACCCCCTATTTTCCAAAATAAGGCAAATTTTCTCATGCTCGTAGCTTTTGATGACAATAATTAAACTTGATGAAACTTATATATTTGAAATCAGCATAAAAATCCGATTCTTTTGATATATCTTGTAGCATCGAAATCCGTTTTTTAGAGTTTCGTTTACTATTGAGCCGGGTCGCTCCTTACTACAGTTCGTTACCACGAACTGTTTGATATTATTTCAGTTAATATTGGCTAGAGGTCGTTTTTACTATAAAAAGAGATGTGGTTTGTTCAGAATATCGTGATTAAAGTGATTATATAGAGGGGTTTTGGACAAGGCCATATTAATACTATACTTCGTTTTTTGATCTGATTCTAGTTTTAGGAGTTATGGGCTATTTTAGTTTTTTCTGTGTGGCGTAATTATCTCTTACTAGGTTGCTAGCTACCACTGCAACCCAGATTAATGTAATAATTTAAATTTAAAAATAATTATTTTAAAAACTTGTATCCTCCAAAGCCTGCTTTGTGCAATTGATAGCTTGTTGGAATTCTACTTCGAAGGTCGAAGGATCAATTCTTGCCGTTGGCAATTTTCGCATCTTTGCCAGCAAATGTACTTTCAACAAATCTACTACTAATTCGCTTCTTTATGTAATTTGTGTAAAAATATTGAATTTATTTAAACAAATTTTGTAAATTACATAACAATAATAACAATATAACAATAATTGTTTTAAAATTGTATCCGCCAAAGCCTGCTTTGTGCACTTGATGGCTTGTTGGAATTCTACTTCGAAGATCGAAGGATCAATTCCTGCCGTTGGCAATTTTCGCATCTTTGCCAGCAAATGTACTTTAAACAAATCTATTATTAATTCGCTTCTCTATGTAATTTGTATAAAAATATTGAATTTATTTAAACAAATTTTTTAAATTACATAACAATAATTACATTATAACAATTATTATATAAATTACATTATAAAATAATTATTTTAAAATTGTATCCTCCAAAGCCTGCTTTGTGCACTTGATAGCTTCTTGGAATTCTACTTCGAAGGTCGAAGGATCAATTCCTGCCGTTGGCAATTTTCCCATCTTTGCCAGCAAATGTACTTTTAGCAAATATACTATTAATTCGCTTCTTTATGTAATTTGTGTAAAATATTGAATTTATTTAAACAAATTTTGTAAATTACATAACAATAATTATAATATAACAATAATTATATAAATTACATTATAACAATAATTATTTTAAAATTGTATCCTCGAAGGTCGAAGGATCAATTCCTGCCGTTGGCAATTTTTGCATCTTTGCCAGCAAATGTTCTTTAAACAAGTCAACTATTAATTCGCTTCTTTATGTAATTTGTGTAAAAATATTGAATTTATTTAAACAAATTTTGTAAATTACATAACAATAATTACATTATAACAATAATTATATAAATTACATTATAACAATAATTATTTTAAAATTGTATCCTCCAAAGCCTGCTTTGTGCACTTGATAGCTTGTTGGAATTCTACTTCGAAGGTCGAAGGATCAATTCCTGCCGTTGGCAATTTTCGCATCTTTGCCAGCAAATGTACTTTAAACAAATCTACTATTAATTCGCTTCTTTATGTAATTTGTGTAAAAATATTGAATTTATTTAAACAAATTTTGTAAATTACATAACAATAATTACATTATAACAATTATTATATAAATTACATTATAACAATAATTATTTTAAAATTGTATCCTCCAAAGCCTGCTTTGTGCACTTGATAGCTTGTTGGAATTCTACTTCGAAGGTCGAAGGATCAATTCCTGCCTTTGGCAACTTTTGCATCTTTGCTAGCAAATGTACTTTAAACAAATCTACTATTAATTCGCTTCTTTATGTAATTTGTATAAAAATTTTGAATTTATTTAAACAAATTTTGTAAATTACATAACAATAATTACATTATAACAATTATTATATAAATTACATTATACCAATAATTATTTTAAAATTGCATCCTCCAAAGCCTGCTTAGTGCACTTGATAGCTTGTTGGAATTCTACCTCGAAGGTCGAAGGATCAATTCCTGCCGTTGGCAATTTTCGCATCTTTGCCGGCAAATGTACTTTAAACAAGTCAACTATTAATTCGCTTCTTTATGTAATTTGTGTAAAAATATTGAATTTATTTAAACAAATTTTGTAAATTACATAACAATAATTACATTATAACAATAGTTATAGAAATTACATTATAACAATAATCATTTTAAAATTGTATCCTCCAAAGCCTGCTTTGTGCACTTGATAGCTTGTTGGAATTCTACTTCGAAGGTCGAAGGATCAATTCCTGCCGTTGGCAATTTTCGCATCTTTGCCAGCAAATGTACTTTAAACAAATATACTATTAATTCGCTTCTTTATGTAATTTGTGTAAAAATATTGAATTTATTTAAACAAATTTTGTAAATTACATAACAATAATTACATTATAACAATTATTATATAAATTACATTATAACAATAATTATTTTAAAATTGTATCCTCCAAAGCCTGCTTTGTGCACTTGATAGCTTGTTGGAATTCTACTTCGAAGGTCGAAGGATCAATTCCTGCCGTTGGCAATTTTCGCATCTTTGCCAGCAAATGTACTTTAAACAAATCTACTATTAATTTGCAATTGGTAAATTAATAGTAATTTACCGCAATTAATAGTAATTGCCTGCCGTTGGCAATTTTCGCATCTTTGCCAGAAAATGTACTTTAAACAAATCTTGGTTCAAACCAAGGGACGGTAGGTTTTCTTTATAGGGATTTCGGACAAGCTGTTTTAATAGTTTCCTTTGTGTTTTGTTCTTACGGTAGTTTCAGGAGTTACGGGCTGTTTCATTTTTTACTGTATGGCATGATAGTTTCTTACTAGGTTGCTAACTAACGCTGCTACCCGAATTATCTTATTATGTTTGATGGTACACGACGCATGTAAAAGTCTCAAATGAAAATGCTATTTATTTTTATTTCATTACACACACATATATATATATATATATATATATATATATATATATATATATATATATATATATATATATATATATATATATATATATATATATATATATGAAAAAAAAGCACTGATTTAATAAATACTTAATTAGCTGAACGCTAAAACGTAGACCAAAGAGAGGGAAGATAAGGGGGTGGTAACCACTTCATAATTCGAGCTAAAAATATAGTTTTCTTTCTTTTTTGTTGGTAAAGATTATTTTTTTATTTTTAACAACGGCAATGTCCATCGCAGAGCGTCAGTATTTTATCAAAATCAAAAGACATATTTAAAAACAAAATGAAAAACTTCCCCCAAATTAAAGCTTTGAAGTTCTAGGAATTTCAAAAAGCTTTGAAATTTCAAAGAAATGGAAACTTGATAAAAATGTGTCTGCAAATTGTTAGAATTAAGGATGATTTTTTCTATCTACAACAATTGTTCGGCAGTTTTTTTCTTTTCAATAGTTTTTTATTTTGAAAACTGCACGCAAATTCGCCAATTCGTAGAAATGTAAGGAACGGAGGAGATGGAAAAAAGTATTTTTAAAAATCCAAGAGATATTTTTGGTATTTTTTCAATATTTTTGTATTGAAATAAGAAAATGTACTTTTTAACCAAAAAATTGTTTTGTTTTTCAAAATCTTTGTTTTTGGCTGAATTTTTGATTAATTTTTTTTTATTTCTCTGGTCTACCAAATCAACAATGCAAACCATGTGTAAAACGATATGTTGGTATGATTTCGATTTTAAAAAAAGACTAGCTTTTATAGTGACTCGAAATAGCACAAAGTACTGCCTGAAAAAACGGCAGAATAAAACAAAATAATTGAGTAAAGTGAGGAAAACTACTATTTAAAAAACATTGAGTTTCTTTTATTCATAAAGCTACTTTTCGAGGGGTTTATTTGAATATCTTCGGGGACTTTAACTATCTATTTTAGTGTTCTTTACGCTAAGGGTCTAATAAAAAATCAAAAGTTGAACTAAGTGACCATTACAAAAATTTCAGAAAAGTTCTTCGAGAGGAAGCGGTGAAATTCGGAGAAAAATAGCAAAAGAAAAAATAAAACAAGATGTCTTTGCTGTGGATGATATTTAAGAAGCAGAAAAACAAACAGGAAGGACATCAGAAAGTGGAGAGAAGACGAAACAGGAACAGTAGATAAAAACAAAAAATATCAAAGATATAAAAAAGGATAAAACTTTAGCAATAGGCCTGCTATTACTCTCTTTATTTTTGTTCATTTAATGGTAAAAACACACCAAAATTTTTCATCTTTAAAATAGATTATAAATCCATTAATCACGTTTGTATTATGTGCTAATAATGTAATTAGTAATTTTTCCGTCGTTTTCAAAGAAATAGCTTTTACTTCACTCCAGTGTTTACTTCATGTCGCTCCAAGCGACCCTCAGCCTTTCTAGGACCCTGAATTAAATCTGGCAGTTATGAAATACCTAGCGAAATTAAGCTATTTTGCCTTTTTTTTAGAAAGTTGGTGACAGTAAGTAACCTGCCCAAATAGATTAATTCGATACGAAGCATCCCAAAAGCTTTGAAAGTCGTAAATAAAGATAGTGGAAAAGAAAGCACATTAAAGAAGGAAAAAAAAATTTAGATTGTAATATTCTGAAGAAAGATAGATACAGAAATAATGAATGTGCCATATTTGTTTGGTATAGGTAATCTAAATATGAAAATTTTATTCTCGATGAAGTATTTTGTTTGTTGGTGCTTTCCTTAGAGCTGTTATTCCCAGCGTGGGGTGCAGGCCCCCACCGATGGGGCATGGCAATATTTTCATGGGTGATGGGTAGAACATGCACCTTTTGGCTGACTATACTTTAGAGCCTTAACTGTGCAAAAAAATCATGTGAATGACGTCATATATCGTATGCATTTAAAGAGTTGAAAAAGATACATGCATTTTATAAAACGTTTTGAATTGCAATAATATTTTTTATTAGTACATAATATGCGTAGACGACGGCCGGAAAAAGATACCAAGTTAATGAATATTTAAGCTTCCTTTAAGTGATTACACATAAAATTTTTAAGAACGAAATTTATATATCTTGAGGCGGGAATCAGGATTTCAAAATGCCTAGATGAGGTACTGGTCGAAAATCAATCGGGTATCACTGCTTTAGAGAAAGTTAAAGTCAATCAGATTAGATTCAAGCTAAATCTACTAAAATCCAGTACACTATTCATTGATCAGTAACGTTTTTTATCATTGTTACTATTAATATGTGATAGGTTCCGTGTTTAATATTAGCATTGTCAAATTGTAAAAAAAAATTATTCACTAAGACTTTTATGTTTAAGAGTCCTCCTCTGAATCGATCGTCTACAAGTCAAATAACGTCTCAAGGCATTTTCCCACGCAATCTTCAGGAAAGCTCCTATGATGTGTGGCTACATCCATCTGCAAAGACTCGGCTAGATTCAATTAGCAATGCAAGTTTTTCGTCTAATTACAGTGCAGTTCTTCCAGTTGATTGTAACAGTCCCTCTGCTTGGGATAAAGCTGAAGATTGTCTGATTCATCAATCTGCTCCATCTGATTCTCCAATCCTTAAGGGAAGTCAATCCCAGGATAAACCTTCTTTAAAGCAATTCTACCCTTACCAAGAAGGTTAGTTTTCTCAAGATACTCTAGAATTAGGTTGGTAGTATTGTAAAACTAAGGGGTTTAGAGTTGAAAACTCAGATGTATACCTTGTTAAAAGAATCACTTTTACTTTTTTTGTAGTTAAACTAGAAATCCTGTTAATGGTACCTGTTATTGGTACTTTATATAATTTTCTGATGAAAGGATTTAAATTGTCTGTAAACTTTCGACTTTTATAGGATCAAATCAATTTTGACCACCATAGTCTTACGATTTGAAGTATAAACACAAAAAAATCAACCATTCCCCTCAACATGATTTTTAACATGCAATTTAACTTCTAGTAATTCTGTGATACAAGAGAATAACTTTGTGTGAAGTTATAACCTTGAATAGCATTGAAAACAATTCACATTGTAAGAATTAAAAAGCTAACAATGGGAAGACAATAACAGAAACAATCAAAAATAAATGTATTAAAATAACAGGAAAGATAGGTTTTAAACTAATAAATCCTATTAAAAAAAGGGTCAATGTAAACCTAGATAACTTCGAAGACCACACTGCCTATCAATGATGAAAGTGTAACAGTTCAAAATAGGAATGTAACCTTTTAATCAACAGTGAACACACATAAAAATGTTTTAACTGGATATTTCCAACACATATACAGTGTTCATCATCAGCATTATAATTATCAGCATTAATCAAACAGTTCGTGGTAGCGAACTGTAGTAAGGAGCGACCTGGCTCAATAGCAACCGAAACTATAAAAATGGAATTTTGATACGAATAGCTACATCAAAAAAATCGCATTTTAATGCTGATTTTAAATATATAAGTTTCATCAAGTTTAGTACTACGCATCAAAAGTTACGAGCCTGAGAGAATTTGCCTTGTTTTAGAAAATAGGGGGAAACACTTCCTAAAAATCATACAATCTTAACGAAAATCACACCATCAGATTCAGCGTATTGAAGAACCTTATTGTAGAATTTTCAAACTCGTATCTACAAAAATGTGGAATTTTGTATTTTTGATAGAACCAACATGAAATCTTCAGGTTTGGAATTTTGCTTTAAGGACGATGAAATAGATTTATGATGTTGTAGTAATCTCATTTTTAAATTCTGGTTAGTATGTCCCACATAAGAGCTTTCACAAGCACTTGGGATTTTAGAAACCCCACTTTGTTGCTCTAAAATTCTTTTAAGGTTTTCACTCAGCACTGGAACATATGGTAAAGAACAAAAAACATCTTTCGTTTCTGTTTTTTCCAGAATATTGTTAGAAAATTCTAGAAACTTTTTCCTTCTTTTTGAAAAAGTCTGGTCAATTAACCAGCCTGGATAATGGTTACTTATTAAACTCTCCTGTAACAACAAGAATTCCTCCTCGATGAATTTGGAGAACAAATTCTAAAAAAGTAGTCAGTTAAGGATATGATTAAACCAATTTTTACTTGGCGAGCATGACCAGAGAAGAACGACAAAAATCTATTAATGTTAGTAGGTTTTCTGCAAATTTTAAAATCCAGACTATTTTCATTTTCTAAAAGAAGAACATCCAGAAATGGATGTTTCTTATCCTCTTCTAATTCTATTATAAATTTTAAAACACCTTCCCAAAAATGAAGATGTTCTAAAAAAACCTTTTAATTCCTCCTCACCATAATTCCATACTGAATTTATGTCATCCATGTATCTCCCCCAAAATTTGTGTTTTAGAAATATGAATCTAACGCTAATGTTTCAATATTTCCTACAAAACAATTTGCTAAACGACTTTAAGAGGGCTCCCATGGGTAAACCATTTACTTGTTAAAAAAACCCGCTCTGAATTAAAAAAATAAAAGAACGTATTGCACAACCTAACTAAATTCATAATTACACCAACTTCCAGAACTGTTTCACAACTAATTATGTCCAAACTTCTTAATATCTTTCTTTCAAGAAGAATGTCTGCGGCTTTTACATCAATACTCGTATATATTGACACTATGTCGAAACTTGAGATTATAGAATTTGAAGAAATTTTCACTTCTTTTAGTTTTTTTTTTTACAAGTTTTGACGAATTTTCAATGTAATCCTACAGTTAAAAGGCTTTCAAAGTTTGCTTTAAAACCAAAAATCCCTAACAATTCTATTAAAGACATAAAGGTTCCTAATAATTTAAGAAGGAGTGAATCTATTATTATTATTATAAAAGCAGACAAGGGTAACACTTTAGTGGTAATTAAATAAAAAAAAAATAAGCTTTCTAAACTGAAAGTAAGAAGCGACATTGAAACTTAAAACTAACAGAAATTACTTCGTATATGAAAGGGGCTGCTTTCTCATCAACGCCCCGCTCTTTACGCTAAAGTTTGACTCTTTCTCTCAACTCTTCTTTTTAAAACAGTAAAAAATGTTAGCGTAAAGAGCGGGGCGTAGGTGAGGAAGCAGCCCCTTTCATATACGAAGTAATTTCTGTTTGTTTTAAGTTTTAATATCGTTTTCACGTTAAAGGGGGTCGTGGGAGGGGGTTACGTGGGAGGATCTTTCCATGGAGGAATTTATCATGAGGGAAGAAAATTTCCATGAAGGGGCTGAAGGATTTCCTAGCATTATTTTCAGGTGGAAGTAAGGAGCACCATTAGAACCTAAAACGAACAGAAATTATTACGTATATAAGGGACTTTGTCTCCTCCACAATACCTTACTCTTTACGCTAAAGTATTTTTTAGCAATTTCAAACTATTTGTTCTATGGCTTTTGTGCTTCAGGGGTCATTCTTAAAGAATTGGGACCACATTGAAGCTTTAGTGTAAAGAGCGAGGTATTAACGAGGGGGAGAACCCCCTCATACACGTAATAAAAATATACAAATGTAGAATTTCGTTACGTAAGTTAATTTGTAAGTTACATACATTTATTACTAATGAAAAGGTTCGTAAGAAAAAATTCTAGTTGCCTTTTTAATTTACCAAAAATAGGAGTGCAACTAGGTCTCCTCCCCCACTCCTTTTTTTATCAAAATCGTCCGATCAAAACTATGAGAAAGCCATTTAGCCAAAAAAAAAAAATATGTATATTTCATTTTAATTATTCATGTGAGGTGAACCAAAATTAAAACATGCATTAATTAAAAAACCTTCAGAAATTAAATAAAAAACAAGTTTTTTAACTGCAAGTAAGGAACGACATTAAAACTTAAAACGAACAGAAATTATTCCGTATATGAAAGGGTCGTCCCCTCTTCAACGCCTCGCTCTTTACGCTAAAGTTTTTTATTGTTTTAAAAAGTAGAGTTGTGAGAAAGAGTCAAACTTTAGCGTAAAGAGCGATGTGTTGAAGAGGGGACAACCCCTTTCATACACGGAATAATTTCTGTTCGTCTTAAGTTTTAATGTCGCTCCTTACTTGCAGTTAAAAAACTTGTTTTTTTTTATTTAATATTTTCAAAGACAACTACATCTTCTTTGAGTTTAACATACACTCAAAAATAAAAGCAAATTAATTATTTGTTCCCGAGGAAATAGCTTCGACCAGGAGTCTTCAGCAAAATACACTACTGCCAATATTAGTTTTTGAACTTTAAATTCCTCAACCAGGCACACCGTTGTACCTATAGTAGAATCCAAGTGAGTATAAAATCCCTGTGATATGTGAAGCTTGTAAAATACTTGTATTTCGATAAAAAAAAACCCATAAAACTACATATATCTGTGTTAAACTCCAATTAACATCTAAGCCAATTTTTTTTTTTTAACGGTCCAATTTCCCTGAAATACCATGTTGGGTTAGAAAGTAAACTGCTGTATTAGTCACTGGAAACCTTTATTACGGCACAGGCTTCAAAATTGGTACGGTTACAATTATAAAACAACCCAATATAAAAAAAAAGAATTATATAAACATATGTGCCAATATTAGCTTACTTGAGAACTTTTTGCGTTTTAACTGAGAAGATCAATATATAGCAGGCAAAATTTTCTGAACTACGAATTTATTTTCATCGTGGAATAAACCTCTCGAGAATAATTTTATGTTCAAATCTACCAAAAAAATAATAAAATTTCATATCTATTTTTCAAGGTTTTATCTTGAAAAACTCCATTAGCTTCCGCGGTGCTCACTTACAGTAGCGACAATTGTAAATATTGGTATTTGTGGTTTTTAGTTATTGGTTTGGAATTTTATTTGATTTTAAGTAATTTTAGTTTTTATCTTTGTTATATTTATTTTCAATGCATCACTTTAGCTCATCTTACTGACTAAATATTGAACTATCCCAAATGGGATGAGTTAGTATAGAAGCTATGCAATGTCAAACAGTTCGTGGTAACGAACTGTAGTAAGGAGCGACCTGGCTCAATAGTAAACGAAGCTCTAAAAAACGTATTCTTGATGCTAATAGATCGATCAAAAGAATAAAATTAATATCGGATTCAGCAAATCAGATAACCCTAATGTAGGAGTTTCAAGTTCCTATCTACAAAAATGTGGAATTTATAATTTTTTCCAGAAGACCCATCACTCGTGCGTGTTTGTTTATTTTTATTTTTTCCCCAGGGGTGATCGTATCGACCCAGTGGTCCTAGAAGGTCACTAAAGGGTTCTTTCCAACGGAAGTTAAAATTTCTTGTGCCCTTTTTAAGTGACCAAAAAATCGGATGGCACTTAGTCCCACGCTCATTTTTTCCCACAGTTAGCGAGTCAAAATTTTAAGATAGCATTTTGTTCAACATAGCAAAAAAACCTAATAAATATGTCTTTGCGGGCGACTTACTCCCTCACAGTCCCCGATGGAGGGGCTGCAAATTACAAACTTTGACCAGAGTTTACTTATAGTAATGTTTATTGGGAAATGTACGGACATTTACAGTTTTTTTTTGTTTTCTGGGGGGAGAGGGGTTGAGGGGAGGAGGTTACGTGGGAGGATCTTTTCATGGAGAAATTTGTCTTAGAGAAAGAGAATTTCCATGAAGGGGGCGCAGGATTTTCAAGCATAATTCAAAAACAAAACAATAAAAAAAAAGAAGAAAAAGTTTTTTCAACTAAAAGTAAGGACCAGCATTAAAACTTAAAACGAACAGAAATTATTATGCATATGAGGTGTTCATCTCCTCCTAAATATCTCACTCTTTACGCTTAAGTATTTTTAGTAATTTTACTTATTTATTCTATTGCCTTTGTGATTCAGGGGTCATTCTTAAAGGATTTGGACAAAATTGAAGCGTTATTATAAAGAGCGAGATATTAACAAGAGGGCAAACCCTCTCATATACGTAATAAAAATATAACGAATATAGAAATTCATTAAGTAGGTTAATTCGTAAGTTACGTATACATTTTACTAATAAAAATATCTGTAAAAAATTAAAAGTTCTAGTGGCCTTTTTAAGTAGCTAAAGACTGGAAGGCAACTAGGTCTCCTCCCCCAACCCTTTTTTCTGAAACTCCTCCGATCAAAACTAAGAGAAAGCCATTGAGCCAAAAAAAATAATTGCAAATTTTGTTTTAATAATTCATTTGTGGAGAGCCAAAATCAAAACATGCATTAATTCAAAAACGTTCAGAAATTAAATGAAAAAAAGTTTTTTTTAACTGTAAGTAAGGAGCGACATTAAAACTTAAAACGAACAAAAATTAATCCGTGTATGAAAGGGACTGTTCCTTCCTCAAGGGTCAGCTCGTTTTTTTTAAACCCTTTTTTTTTATTTAATCCTTAAGAATAAGAGGAAAGAAATCACTTAAATTGGTATCACCTCGGACAACAACTAAGGAAAACTTTAGCCAAGAGTTAATTGAAATCGCAATTTAATCTTTATTCTAGGAAAATCATAGCAAGGAAGAGGTTCTTCCGAATTTTTGGTTAGAATATGCGAACAGCTCATTGTAACGATCTGTAGTAAAGGACCAACCCGGTTCAATAGTAACCAAAACTCTAAAAAGCGGAGTTTTGATTCCAGTAGATATATCAAATGTATCAAAAAAGGAGATAACCCGCCTAACAGAAACAGAAGCTTATTGAAAATCACACCCTCAGATTCCTCGTATCAGTGAACTCTTCTGTTGAGGTTTCAGGGTTCTATTTGAAAAAATATGGAGTTTTGAAGTTTTTGCCAGAAGGAAGATCACGGGCATTTTTTTTTTTTTTTTTTTTTTTTTTTTTTTTTTTTTTTTTTAAGGGATGATCGTATCGACCAAGTGGTCCTAGAATATCGTGAGGGGAATAATTCAATAAAAGGGAAATTAAAAGTTCTAATGCCCTTTGTAACTGACAAAATAATTGGAGAGCAACTAGGCCCCCTCCCACGCTCCCTTTTTGCTTAAAAGGATCTGATTAAAATTTTGAAATATTTATTTTGTTCAGCATAGTTGAAAGGCGAATAAACATGCCTTTGGAAATATCACAACCCCACAAAATCCATGGGGAAAGGCTTAATATAAAAAATTTGTCCATCATTTTCGTATAACGTTTGTTGTTGGGAAGTATACATACATTTTTGTCTGGGGGGGTGAATTTTTTGCTGGTAGTATCTTCCACATGGATAATTTTCCGTGTGGAGGGAAGTCTTCAGAGGGTGAATTTTCCAGGGAAAATTTAACGCTAGGGGTATTTGCCAGAAACTGTACAAAATTCTTCTTATGTCTTGCTTTCTAATAGCCAACTAAGTTGTTCAGGGCAAATTTTCACCCAAATTGAATTGTTTAGAGAATAAATCCTTGGGGAGGAGAGATTTATCTGTGGAGGTATAGCCAGATTTCCTGAGACTACTTAAAACGATCTGAAATTACGTAAAAAAAGTATTTTCAACTGAAAGTGAAGAGGTACACTAAAACTTAAGCCGAACAGACACTATTACGTATCCTAAACAAGAGGCGGGGAGCTGCTCTTCCTCAACACCTCACACTTTACGCTAAAGTTTGAATTCTGTTCCAGTTCTGTAGGAACGACTTTTGAAACACTTCGTTTAATTAGAAAAATAAAAAGCTTTTTTGTAAAGAACAAAAAAACTTTAGCATAAAAAGCAAGGTTTTGTGGCGGAGCAACCTCCCTCATATACGTAATAGTTTCTATGTCGCTCCTTCCTTTCAGCTGAAAAGTAAGGAGTTTAAAAAGTTTGAAAATGGATCATAGGAGCATTTAATAGAAAAATGCTTTTTTTCGTAATTCTACAAAAAGAAAGTTTGCAAAGAAAACAATTGAGAAACAAATTGTTTTCCTTCTCAGTTTTATTAAAATAAATTATACTTTTGTTTGCATTTTGATGTTTTACATTTTTTATCAAAAAATTGTAGAACAGTTTCACCGTGAACCTCCCCCCTCCCATGGATAGTTCCTCCCACGCAATATTTCAATATCCAAAATCTGAAGAATTGCGCAGTAGTGTACTTCTTCCCCCTTAAGAGAATTCCCAAGAGAATTCTGACCTCGCTGAAAATTTTTCCCTGGCAACTCTCTTCAACCGTCTCCAAATCTAAAACTAAGTCGCCAAAGAGAAAGTAGGATAAATAAAATGAATTCCGTATATGTATTCTCAGCAATTTTCTCTGTGTAAAAGTTTTCTCTGAAAGCTCATCACCAGAAACTTACACCCTCCAAATATAAATTGTCTTGGAGAAACCCCCCCTCCTAAAAAATTTCTTTATACTTCAAAATTAGAAATATTCTACTATATATAACCATGAGTGAACTTATTAAATTACCATCCTTTCCCAACGTCAGGAGGTCATGTTATCCCCAAAAGCATGTTCATTGAGCATTTTAACTATGCTGAACAAAATCAAAATCAGAAAACATCAAAATTTTCATCAGACGGTTTTGGAGGAAAAACCTTGGGGAGGGACTTGTTACTGTGCTACTTTTTTGGCCAATTGCAAAAGGCAGTAAAACTTAGAATTTCCATTCGAAGCAGCCGTTTCCTGATCTTCTATGACTATTGATTCGATAAGCCCCCTCCCACTACAAAAAAATACAACCCATTTTCTTTCTTATGGCAAAAAATGCAAAATTCTACTTTTTTCACATGCAAGTCGCTAATTCTTCCTCATAAAATAAATCTTCCTTCGCGTCCAAGGTGTCACAAACTTTATTTTCTCTATATTTTTTCTTGCAATTCTATCCTGGTTTACCAAATTCTTAAAACGTTCAGACCATCTCTCTTTAACTCTTTCCTCACCACCAGCTGCTGCCTTATTCTTATATTTAACTGGGACAATTCCAGATTCTCTATCCATTTTTATGCTCGTACAATAGTTTATTATTATGCCGTCTAGCTGCATCTTTCAGATCCTCGGCATTTTATCCATGGCCTCCACTTGGCACCTTCTTAGTTCAAATTTTAGTGTTTTCTCGACTTGCTTTACATTTCTCTTGGTTTCTTCGGATCTATATATCACTTAGAAATTTCTTGTAAAAGACCCTTCTCCTCTCTATTAAATATTCAGAATTGTTAACTAATATTTCCTAATGTGATTCTAACTTTCATCCCTGAGACACCATTAGCCACTTTACAAGGTATTTTCCTAAGAGTATTCCATCCATCTTTTACATTGTCAAGTTTCAAACACTTTAATTTAATTCTCAACTGTTCCTAGTAATTGTCTCTCTAAATTCCATCCCAGAGTCTATCAATGTCATAACTTCCCCGAAGATAGCCACCCTTCCAAAATTTCAAGCTTTAAATTAGTCTTAGACTCTACTAGATGGCGATCTTTACTTTTAACGTCAATAAAAGCACTCCTCTATATATTATCTTATTATACCATATATACCCTTGATTACAGAAACCAGATAACCACTAGTATTGTCTTAAATTTGAATTTTGACCATTGTATCAGGAACTGTAATTGGGGAAATTCGAATGTTTGTCACTCCGGATCCTATCCGTCTCTTCAAAGAATTTTTTTTACTTCTTTGCCAATTTGTTTTTGGCATCTTTAATGTTTCTGCAAGTACTTTTAAAAACTTGACTTTTACTTACGCATTATTAATGGCCGAGTTTTCGTCGTTTGGTAAAAAGAATCTTTTTCCCTCAGCTTCTTTTGACAGCTGAGAATATATATCCTTTTTCACGATCTTGCTCTCAAGTTTATATTTGTATATATCACTCTCAAACAGCAGTATTAGAATATAATGGGCATCAAAATCACTTTTTTCACCTCATCTCCCTTATTGTTTCAGATTAAATTTTTCTGTAAAATAGTATCCAAATTAATTTGTAGTCAACCGAAATACCATCTTGATCAAATGACGCTGAGGAGTCGAATGCAATAAGTTTTAAAACTTGCACTCTGTCAATCCCGACTGTCTAAAATTGAATTAAGTGACGAAAAGGACCGCAACAGTGAATTCAAAGAGAATTGGTTTGTTAGGTTAAGTAAAAATTGCAACTTTAACAATGAAACTGAAACATTGAATTTTTCTTCACAATTCAATTAGTTTGAATTTATTAGTTTGTAGTTAGTTTGCAATAATATAATTAACTCAGATAAACCAGATTCCCATCATTTGATGGTGGAATTCAGTTCAGGGCTGTAGAATTCTTTGCCTTAGTCAAAATTTTGACTAAATTTTCAAAATATTTAAATGTCAAAATTTTGACATTTTATATCTTGAAAGCAATTAGTTGTCATTAAGGGTTTGGACTCACTTTGTCATGTTTAGAGTTGGGACTCATTGGAGTTTACTTATATTTTTTACTTTCTTTATCTCAAAAGACCAAGTTTTAATGGAAGATTATAATTTATTTGAAACGCTTTCATAAAAGAATACATAAAATTAAATTGTAAACAGATAAAATAAATAATTCCTGAAAACACATGCCTCCTGTCATTAGCACTAATAACATCCAGGCACCTGAGAGCAAGA
The DNA here is from genome assembly GCF_032884065.1 of Artemia franciscana. Lineage (NCBI taxonomy): Eukaryota > Metazoa > Arthropoda > Branchiopoda > Anostraca > Artemiidae > Artemia > Artemia franciscana. The sequence goes on along the minus strand of NC_088882.1, from coordinate 18,581,879 downwards.
CTCGATGGGGAACATGAAAAATAACCATCATCACCTGTTGCGTCCCAAGAATTGAAGCCAAGGAAGAAGATCAGGATAATTTTTATACCTTATTATGTTCATAAACCTCGTTAGTACCTCCCATGATTACCTTGGCTTTCTAGGAGATATAAATGCTAGCATTGAAAATGAGTGTCATCTGTGGGATTTGCCGTTGGACCAGTAACGGTAGATAGCCTAAATGACCACAAGGAGAGAATATTAGAGTTTTCAACTCATGGTTCCAAAGACTCAACTTAGCCAAGTATAGCAGGTATAACAATGATTGACCAACGAAGAAGATGATCGACTACACCATCAAGCACCAGCGATGGCTGTCGTATAAGAAGAATTTTCATATCTACGAAGCCACTAAAGTTAGGAACACCAACCATAGGTTGCAGTTAAAATCTTGCTGCAGCCAAAATCAGGCATCGCCTTAAAGTTACAAAAAACAGCCAAATATTTTAAAAATTAATACTTTTTGTATCCAGCAAGAACCTGCCCTGGCTGAGTCGTATCAATTCAATCAACAATGATGGATCAACAAAGAAGATGACCGACTACACCATCATACGTCAGTGATGGCTGTCGTATGTGTGGAATTTCTACACCTTCCAAGTTCCTAAAATTAGGAGCACCAACCATAGGCGTGTTGCAGCCGAAGTAATGCTTCACATCAAAGCTTCAAAAACCAGCCAAACATCTCAAAAATTGATACCTATCGTGTCCTTTAAGAGCCTGCCCTGGATGAGTCGTAAAATGTCAAAATATTCAACCACTTTGAGGTCCTTAAGGAAGGCGTTGATAGTGAAGGCCATCAAAGGGAATGTTCTTTCAGTCGCAACTAGTATTCACGGAGTGAAGTCACGTAGGAAGACTGAATTGGTTGCAGACGGGAAACCCACCTTTATGGGGACAGGACAGCATACAGGCAATTAGATAAAGAGCGCAAAATAATTCAAAAAAAAAAAATATTGTTAGAGCTTTATTGACAAAAAGAAAGCGAGCTTCACGAAACTGTCAAAAAAGGACAAAGGAGCCGTATAAAAGATTATATGTCAGCTCTCAGGTCAATATACCCAGACTACGGGGTATCTCCGAAACGCTAGTGGCAAAAATATTTACGACCAGTCACAGTGCCTCCGCCAGTGGGTAGATACTTCGAGAAGCTATTAAGCTCAGAGCCATCCGACAAAATTGACAACAAGCCTACTGGTTTGATCCCAATGCTACTCCTTCCCCCATTAACACTAAATATACAGCAATAGAGATTGGAGCTACTGTCCAAGAGCTGAAGAACAATAAGGTGTCGGATGGGTTTGGCCTGACATCAGAGGTTGTGAAGAACAGCGATCCATCCATAAACATTTGGATGAAAAAACTGTTTATTACTTTTTGGCACTCAGAAATGATCCCATATGACTGGAAGACAGCCTTACTTCTGCCAGTGTAAAAGAAGAAAGGAATCAAAGCAGAATGTAACAACTATTATAGTACAACTCTACTATCGGCAACTGGCAAACACTTTGCCATTCTTTCTTCAAGTGTCAAACAAAGTAACTCAACTGCCTTCGTAAAAACCAGCAAACTGGGCTCATGTCAGGTCAGTCCACTACTGGAAAAAATCAGTACCATTTGACAACTGACAGAGAAAATTCTAGTATATAACAGAAAGGCATTGCCTTTGCTGATTTTCGATCCTCTTTTGACACTGTCATTTTAAATGGTCAGCCCTTATCAGGTTTTCAAATTAGAAATGGTTTTCGGCAAGGCTGTGCTGGATGTAATTAGTCCTAACCACTTTTCAAAAGAAAGCAAAACAGTTCATCAAGTGGCCAGCTGCAGGTGTAACTTAAGCATTTGCTTCAAAAAGGGGATTTCCAGAACCCATAGGTGCATCTGATCGGTTTCATTTAAGAATCGTTACACCAGCTGCACAACAAGTACCATGTCTGAATGGGAAATCCTCCCATTTTAATGTACTTGATTTGTTGCTTACCAAATAGAGAACATTTTTACATTCACACTGGATTTTTTGAAAGATTTCACGATTTTTTAATTATGAAAAATATAATATTTATATTGGAAAGCAATACAGAAAAACTTAGATATTTTTCCCTGTAATCGCATTCTTAGTGACAAATTTTTTCGTCCATTTACAAGCAATATTCTTGTTATGAACGAAACCACGGCAGATAATCCTCAAAAAAGGAAATTTAATTCATAATTTTCAAAGACCCGTTCTAGCATTGAAAACACTGATCAAACAGTTCGTGGTAACGAACTATAGTAAGGAGTGACCCGGCTCAATAGTAACCAAAACTCTAAAAAATGGAATTTCGATAACAATAGCTACATCGAAATGAATTGCATTTTAATGCTGATTTTAAATATATAAGTTTCATCAAGTTTAGTCTTACCCATCAAAAGTTACTAGCCTGAGAAAATTTGCGTTATTTTAGAAAATACGGGGAAACACCCCCTAAAATGCATAGAATCTTAACGAAAATCACACCATCAGATTCAGCGTATCAGAGAACCCTACAATAGAAGTGTCAAACTCCTATCTACAAAAATGTGGAATTTTGTATTTTTTGCCAGAAGGCAGATCACGGATGCGTGTTTGTTTGTTTTTTTGTTGTTTTTTTCCCCAGGGGTAATCGTATCGATCCAGTTGTCCTAGAATTTGACAAGAGGGTTCATTCTAATGGAAATAAAAAGTTCTAGTGCCCTTTTTAAGTGACAAAAAAATTAGAGGGCACCTAGGCCCCCTCCCAAGCTAATTATTTTCCCAAAGTCAACGGATAAAAATTCTGAAATAGCCATTTCATTCAGCGTAGTCGAAGAACCTTATAACTATGTCTTTGGAGACGAATTACTCCCCCACAGTCCTGTGGGAGGGGCAACAAGTTACAAACTTTGACCAGTGCTTACACATAGTAATGGTTATTGGGAAGTGTACAGGTGTTTTCAGGAGGATTTTTTGGTTGGGGAAGGGGTTGAGAAGAGGGGGATATGCTGGGGGAACTTTCCATCGAGAAATCTGTCATGGTGGAAGAAAATTTCCGTGAAGGGAGCGCAAGATTTACTAGCATTACTTTAAAAAAAATGAAAAAATAAATATGAAAAAGTTTTTTCCAGCTGGAAGTAAGGAGCAGCATTAAAACTTAAAACGAACAGAAATTATTACCCATGCGAGGGGCTCACCTCCTCCTAATACCTCCCTCTTTATGCTAAAGTATTTTTAGTAAATTCAACTATTTATTCTACGGCTTTTGTGATTCAGGGGTCATTCTTAATGAATTGGGACAAAACTTAAGCTTTAGTGTAAAGAGCGAGGTACTGACGAGGGGGCAAACCCCTTCATATATGTAATAAGAACATGAGAACACAAAAGTTATTTACATAAGCTAATTTATAAGTTATGTATATCTTTTACTAATTAAAAGATTCGTAAAAAATTAAAAGTTCTAGTTGCCTTTATAATTAACCGAAAATCGGAGGGCAACTAGGCTTCCTCCCCCGTTTTATTTCTCAAAATCATTCGATCAAAATTATGAGAAAGCCATTTAGCAAAAAAATAAATAAATATGCAAATTTTGTTTTAATTATTCCTCTGCGGAGAGCCAAAATCAAAACATGCATTGATTAAAAAACGTTCAGAAATTAAATAAAAAAAAAACAATATTTTTAACGGGAAGTAAGGAGCGATATTAAAACTTAAAATGAACAGAAATTACTTCGTATATGAAAGGGGCTGCTTCTTCATCAACACCCCGCTCTTTACGCTAAAGTTTTTTACTGTTTTAAAAAGTAGAACTATGAGAAAGAGTCAAACTTTAGCGTAAAGAGTGGGGTTAAAAAAAACTTGTTTTTTTTAAATTTAATCTCTTAGACAGATTGAAAAGGCTACAAAAAGCATTGTGTATTATTCAATTAAATTTCACTAGCTGGACACTGTCTTGACAATTTTTGTTTTCAGGGTAATAATGCTTCAGTGTTTGAAGATAAGATAAAATTTTACTTTAGTTTTGTGACTGGAACATATGAAGCACAATTTGATGATGAAAATTAAAATTAATAAGAAAGCTAAAAGAAATTGTAACAAAATAAAAGGGAGCGGAGGCTGACTTTTATTTCATGTTCACCATATACGGGACAAAAGTCATTCTATATTTTTCAGTGACAAATTTCATTAGGGTAAAAGGGGGGATATTTATTGAAACAGACCGAGGAGGTTAGATTAAGGGGGATGACTAGAGAAAAGACAGAATGTACAGGTTATGGAAGGTGTTGTTTGTGAAACAATAGAAACATTGCGTTATCCTCCCCTTGACGGTGCCGATATTAGTTCTCCGAAAAGAGAATATATAATGGACTTTACCTGTTCTAAAAATGATTGGTAAAGTCCCTTGGCATGTTCAACGATTGGATGTAAAAATGAAAGGTAAATTCTTGAAATAAAAATAATTAAGAAGGCGGTTTCAATACTAATCTTACCTTTTTGGAAGCTAACCTCAAAGGTCTTTTCGCAACAGATTCAGTGGTATTGTCTACTGGTCTTTTTAATATAATTTGTTAAATCGTTTTGACTAAATATGTGTTTAAAGCATTTAATGAATACTTCCTCGAATCCTTATTTTACTTGCTAGTTACTTGCAAAAGAGGGCCTTATCAAATACCATGTGACTGCGGCAAATACTAAGTTGGTAGAACCTAGCGGAATTTCAGAAAAACACCTAAAAAGCCTAAAGGGGATATAACAAAAACTGGAAATTGTAATTTCCTTAAATTTTCTCTTGATTCTGCTTGAAACAGCCATTTTTTGATAAACCAAGAAGGCATAAAATACCTTTTGAAGAAATGTCCCTCTTTAGCAATACCTTAACCATAAAACTGGTTGTTCTAGAAGTAATTGAAATTATAATCAAAAATATACAATTTTTTTTCTTTAAATAGGGATTTGTGGAGTATTCACTAAGTGCTTTAGGCACAGATTTAATCAAAAACGACTCAACAAATTATATTTAAAAACCAGAAAACAATACAACTAAGCCTGTCCGAAAAAAAATCTTTGAGGTTAGTTGTCAAAAAAGGCAATATTAGCATTAAAACCATGTTCTTATTTATTTTTAGTTCACCCAAATGAATTAAGCCTTTTTATCTTACTTTGTATATCAGTCCTGGTTGAGCTTGTTCTTTGTTAGGGTGCTAGAATTTTTCTGAAAAAAACTTTTAGATTAAATGGTCGTATTTTATTGTGCGTGTATTTTATATTTTATTTGTTGTTTTGCTTAAGACGGCCCTTGGAAATATGTTTCCAAAATATTCATTTAAGGTTAAAGTTCCACTGTCTGAAGAAAAAAATTTCCTGTTGTTCCAGTTTTTGTTCATATCTGTGAAGAAAGGCAGTGAGGTATTGCCACTATTTAATTTCGTATTCTTAACCGACATGAAGAAGAAAATGGGTTGAAAAAAGAAAAGGAGTCTTAAGGAAATGAATTTTCTAAAATTGATGACTTTAAATATATATATATATATATATATATATATATATATATATATATATATATATATATATATATATATATATATATAATTGATGATTTTACATATTTTCGTATTCTTAACTGACGTAAAGAAGAAAATGGGTTGAAAAAAGAAAGGGAGTCTTAAGGAAATGAATTTTCTAAAATTGATGACTTTAAATATATATATATATATATATATATATATATATATATATATATATATATATATATATATATATATATATATATATATATGACCTGTGCACGGTTTGCAAGGTTTTTGAAAATTGAGGTGTTTGTAACTTACGAAAGGGCGACCAGATCTTAATGAAATTTGATAATTAGAGGGATCTTGTGCTTTAAAGCTATAATTTTAAATTCCGACCAGATCCTTTGACATTGGGGGGAGTTGGAGAGGCAAACCGGGATTCTTGGAAAACGGGAAAATTGGAGTATTTTCATCTTACGAATAGGTGATCGGATCTTAATGAAATTTGATATTTAGAAGGAATTCATGTCTCAGAGCTCTTATTTCAAATCCCGACCAGATCTTTGACATTGGATGGAGTTGGAGGGGGGAAATCTTGGAAAACACTTGCAGTGGAGGAATCGGGATGAAGCTTGGTAGCTAGAATAAGCAAATGTCCTTGATACGTGATGGACGGAACCGTACTGGATTCACTCTCTTTGGGGGAGTTGGCGGCAGGGGTTCAGTGATTTGGCGAGTCAGGTGCTTCTGGACGTGCTAGGGACGATGAAAATCGATAGGCGTGTCAGGGACCTGCACAAATTGACTTGATAAAGTCGTTTTCCCAGATTCGACCATCTGGGGGGCTAAAGGGAGAGAAAAATTAGGTATTTATGACTTATGAGTGGGTGATCGGATCTTAATGAATTTGGATATTTAGAAGGAAATCGTAACTCAGAGCTCTTATTTTAAATCCTGACCGGCATTAAGCCTCTTGTTTTCCTTTTAAATCAACCTATTGATTCATAGAATTTTGTTAGAGCTCATACTATATGATCTCTTTACTCTCAGCTCTTCTAGCCTCGTCACAAGTGCCATATGAGCTCTTAGCTCTTGTTTTCTCGTATAGATTGTAATTTGGGGCTTTTCGTCAAACTCTCACCGAGTCTCAAAATTTTGGGGTACTAACCCCCCCCCCCTCGTGAAGCCCCTGGTCATTTGAATGGAGATATAAATCCAAATCAATTACCATTTGAATATTTTTGTAGTATCTATTGCTCAAATCTTATCCTAGTTAAAAAATCCAAAGTTGGTCTAATTTAAATGTTATACGGGTTTTACAAGAAATAATTGCCTGTTTTTTCTTCTTCTTCTTCTTTTCCCCAAAACTTCAAGTTTTAAAACAAATTACTTGGGATTTTCTGTTGATTTTAATTTAAATCGGAAGAAGTGGAGGGATAATATATCGCCTAAAGTGGCAAGAAGCCTAGGCTTACTTCTACATTATCATAATTTGTTCCAGGTTGGTGTATTAAAGATTGTTTATGGTTCGATTATCGATCTTTATATTGCATATGGGTATGCGTTTTAGGCAAGTAATTGTTATTTCGACTATAGAAGAATCCGGATAATTCAAAACAAAGCTTTTTTCTGTAGCGGGACTGTGCAAACATTGACTGTATACTCCTTAATATGGCCATTTTTTAATTTGGAAATAGGTCAACTAAAGGGACACAAGCTACTAACACTGGTATACTAATTTTTGAGTGAGGTTACAACAATATATTTTATGGAATTTTTTCTACTTTGTTTTATGATCTGTATCACACATTGAATTCCGATAAGCTTATAAATTATAATACAATACAGTGCAGTCATACCATTTGGAATGACGCATGGTTGTACCCTTATCTAATAGCCACCCGGACAGCACTAGGGCTCTGAATCGATTTCGTCATTTGAATCTTAGGCCAAAGGGTTTCTCTTCACCGAGATTCAGGATGAGAGTAGGTTCCTCGTGAGTATTATGTATGTTACTGTTTTTTTCTCTCTCTTGACTATGTGATTTCATTAGTTTATGTGAATTAGTTATTATGTGATTTAATTAGTTTATGTGAATTCGTTATTATGTGATTTAATTAGTAAATTAAGCGTGCACAGGTAATACATATATATATATATATACATATATATATATATATATATATATATATATATATATATATATATATATATATATATATGTATATATATATATATATATATATATATATATATATATATATATATATATATATATATATATATATATATACTTACTTAAGTCCCGTCTCTCTCTTGACTATGTGATTTAATTAGTTTATGTGAATTAGTTATTATATGATTTAATTAGTTTATGTGAATTCGTTATTATGTGATTTAATTAGTAAATTAAGCGTGCACAGGTAATACATATATATATATATATACATATATATATATATATATATATAGGCCTATATATATATATATATATATATATATATATATATATATATATATATATATATATATATATATATATATATATATATATATATATATATATATATATGTATATATATATATATATATATATATATATATATATATATATATATATATATATATATATATAGGGGGGATATGTAGGAGTAAGATATTTTTTCTGAGGAAGTAGAATAACATTTTTTGTGTGTCATATTTAAGTCTTCCTATTTTTGGGAGCATTAAAAAAAAAACACACACAAGGCTTCTAGGCTATTCAGCAAATACAAGAAATTACAACGAAGCATCTTCTTTGGAATGTAGTCTAGAAATAATGAAATATATAAAGCTCGTGAGAAAAATGCATCGCATGCTATTATCAGCTTTATAGTTGAAAAATGACTATCTACCAAAATATAACCAAACTAGCTCGCATGAGCTTACAATAGGGAGGTTAGATTCTCAATATAATTGAGATTTTAAATTCTTGCTTTACTCAAGAACGATATTAAGCAGCTCAGGCCTTCAAAAGTAATTGCGATTGGATTTATTAATGTTTTTAGACAACCCAAAAAACTGAAACATTTAAATTTGAATATTTTTTTGCGAAAGTAAATTCCAAGCACTGTCTTGTCTTGATTCATCACACGATTGAAACTGACAAAAATAACTAGGATTCCCTTAAATCTATGAACAGTTTTAAATTTAATCTACACGACCCGTTGGGTCGAAAGTATCCAGAATAATAAAATGAAATTGAAATGCAACAACACATGAATTTCCTTACTTAGACTTGATTTACTTAGACGCTGATCTCCTTCACGCCCGTATCAGAAAGGATAGCAACCATTAGACTAAAGGGATCCGTGTAAAACCTTACCATCATCCAGGTATATGCTCCTGACTCTTCCCGAAGCGATGAAGAATGCGATCAGTTCTATTTTCAACTTCAAAGTGTCACCGACCAAACACCAAAGAAAGATATGCTCATCGTATATATATATGCAATATATATATATATATATATATATATATATATATATATATATATATATATATATATATATATATATATATATATATATATATATATATATATATATATATATATATATATATTTAAAGTCATCAATTTTAGAAAATTCATTTCCTTAAGACTCCCTTTCTTTTTTCAACCCATTTTCTTCTTTACGTCAGTTAAGAATACGAAAATATGTAAAATCATCAATTATATATATATATATATATATATATATATATATATATATATATATATATATATATATATATATTTAAAGTCATCAATTTTAGAAAATTCATTTCCTTAAGACTCCTTTTCTTTTTTCAACCCATTTTCTTCTTCATGTCGGTTAAGAATACGAAATTAAATAGTGGCAATACCTCACTGCCTTTCTTCACAGATATGAACAAAAACTGGAACAACAGGAAATTTTTTTCTTCAGACAGTGGAACTTTAACCTTAAATGAATATTTTGAAAACATATTTCCAAGAGCCGTCTTAAGCAAATAACAAATAAAATATAAAATACACGCACATTAAAATACGACCATTTAATCTAAAAGTTTTTTTCAGAAAAATTCTAGCACCCTTACAAAGAACAAGCTCAACCAGGACTGATATACAAAGTAAGATAAAAAGGCTTAATTCATTTGGGTGAACTAAAAATAAATAAGAACATGGTTTTAATGCTAATATTGCCTTTTTTGACAACTAACCTCAAAGATTTTTTTTCGGACAGGCTTAGTTGTATTGTTTTCTGGTTTTTAAATATAATTTGTTGAGTCGTTTTTGATTAAATCTGTGCCTAAAGCACTTAGTGAATACTCCACCAAATCCCTATTTAAAGAAAAAAAATTGTGTATTTTTGATTATAATTTCAATTACTTCTAGAACAACCAGTTTTATGGTTAAGGTATTGCTAAAGAGGGACATTTCTTCAAAAGGTATTTTATGGCTTCTTGGTTTATCAAAAAATGGCTGTTTCAAGCAGAATCAAGAGAAAATTTAAGGAAATTACAATTTCCAGTTTTTGTTATATCACCTTTAGGCTTTTTAGGTGTTTTTCTGAAATTCCGCTAGGTTTTACCAACTTAGTATTTGCCGCAGTCACATGGTATTTGATAAGGCCCTCTTTTGCAAGTAACTAGCAAGTAAAATAAGGATTCGAGGAAGTATTCATTAAATGCTTTAAACACATATTTAGTCAAAACGATTTAACAAATTATATTAAAAAGACCAGTAGACAATACCACTGAATCTGTTGCGAAAAGACCTTTGAGGTTAGCTTCCAAAAAGGTAAGATTAGTATTGAAACCGCCTTCTTAATTATTTTTATTTCAAGAATTTACCTTTCATTTTTACATCCAATCGTTGAACATGCCAAGGGACTTTACCAATCATTTTTAGAACGGGTAAAGTCCATTATATATTCTCTTTTCGGAGAACTAATATCGGCACCGTCAAGGGGAGGATAACGCAATGTTCCTATTGTTTCACAAACAACACCTTCCATAACCTGTACATTCTGTCTTTTCTCTAGTCATCCCCCTTAATCTAACCTCCTCGGTCTGTTTCAATAAATATCCCCCCTTTTACCCTAATGAAATTTGTCACTGAAAAATATAGAATGACTTTTGTCCCGTATATGGTGAACATGAAATAATAGTCAGCCTCCGCTCCCTTTTATTTTGTTACAATTTCTTTTAGCTTTCTTATTAATTTTCTTTTTCATCATCAAATTGCGCTTCATATGTTCCAGTCACAAAACTAAAGTAAAATATTATCTTATCTTCAAACACTGAAGCATTATTACCCTGTAAACAAAAATTGTCAAGACAGTGTCCAGCTAGTGAAATTTAATTGAATAATACACAATGCTTTTTGTAGCCTTTTCAATCTGTCTAAGAGATTAAATTAAAAAAAAACAAGTTTTTTTTAACCCCACTCTTTACGCTAAAGTTTGACTCTTTCTCATAGTTCTACTTTTTAAAACAGTAAAAAACTTTAGCGTAAAGAGCGGGGTGTTGATGAAGAAGCAGCCCCTTTCATATACGAAGTAATTTCTGTTCATTTTAAGTTTTAATATCGCTCCTTACTTCCCGTTAAAAATATTGTTTTTTTTATTTAATTTCTGAACGTTTTTTAATCAATGCATGTTTTGATTTTGGCTCTCCGCAGAGGAATAATTAAAACAAAATTTGCATATTTATTTATTTTTTGCTAAATGGCTTTCTCATAATTTTGATCGAATGATTTTGAGAAAAAAAACGGGGGAGGAAGCCTAGTTGCCCTCCGATTTTCGGTTAATTAAAAAGGCAACTAGAACTTTTAATTTTTTACGAATCTTTTAATTAGTAAAAGATATACATAACTTATAAATTAGCTTATGTAAATAACTTTTGTGTTCTCATGTTCTTATTACATATATGAAGGGGTTTGCCCCCTCGTCAGTACCTCGCTCTTTACACTAAAGCTTAAGTTTTGTCCCAATTCATTAAGAATGACCCCTGAATCACAAAAGCCGTAGAATAAATAGTTGAATTTACTAAAAATACTTTAGCATAAAGAGGGAGGTATTAGGAGGAGGTGAGCCCCTCGCATGGGTAATAATTTCTGTTCGTTTTAAGTTTTAATGCTGCTCCTTACTTCCAGCTGGAAAAAACTTTTTCATATTTATTTTTTCATTTTTTTTTAAAGTAATGCTAGTAAATCTTGCGCTCCTTTCACGGAAATTTTCTTTCACCATGACAGAATTCTCGATGGAAAGTTCCCCCAGCATATCCCCCTCTTCTCAACCCCTTCCCCAACCAAAAAATCCTCCTGAAAACACCTGTACACTTCCCAATAACCATTACTATGTGTAAGCACTGGTCAAAGTTTGTAACTTGTTGCCCCTCCCACAGGACTGTGGGGGTGTAATTCGTCTCCAAGACATAGTTATAAGGTTCTTCGACTACGCTGAATGAAATGGCTATTTCAGAATTTTTATCCGTTGACTTTGGGAAAATAATTAGCATGGGAGGGGGCCTAGGTGCCCTCTAATTTTTTTGTCACTTAAAAAGGGCACTAGAACTTTTTATTTCCATTAGAATGAGCCCTCTTGTCAAATTCTAGGACAACTGGATCGATACGATTACCCCTGGGGAAAAAAACAACAAAAAAACAAACAAACACGCATCCGTGATCTGCCTTCTGGCAAAAAATACAAAATTCCACATTTTTGTAGATAGGAGTTTGACACTTCTATTGTAGGGTTCTCTGATACGCTGAATCTGATGGTGTGATTTTCGTTAAGATTCTATGCATTTTAGGGGGTGTTTCCCCGTATGTTCGAAAATAACGCAAATTTTCTCAGGCTCGTAACTTTTGATGGGTATAACTAAACTTGATGAAACTTATATATTTAAAATCAGCATTAAAATGCAATTCATTTCGATGTAGCTATTGTTATCGAAATTCCATTTTTTAGAGTTTTGGTTACTATTGAGCCGGGTCACTCCTTACTATAGTTCGTTACCACGAACTGTTTGATCAGTGTTTTCAATGCTAGAACGGGTCTTTGAAAATTATGAATTAAATTTCCTTTTTTGAGGAGTATCTGCCGTGGTTTCGTTTATAACAAGAATATTGCTTGGACGAAAAAATTTATCACTAAGAATGCGATTATAGGGAAAAATATCTAAGTTTTTCTGTATTGCTTTCCAATATAAATATTATATTTTTCATAATTAAAAAATCGTGAAATCTTTCAAAAAATCCAGTGTGAATGTAAAAATGTTCTCTATTTGGTAAGCAAACAAATCAAGTACATTAAAATGGGAGGATTTCCCATTCAGACATGGTACTTGTTGTGCAGCTGGTGTACCGATTCTTAAATGAAACCGATCAGATGCACCTATGGGTTCTGGAAATCCACTTTTTGAAGCAAATGCTTAAGTTACACCTGCAGCTGGCCACTTGATGAACTGTTTTGCTTTCTTTTGAAAAGTGGTTAGGACTAATTACATCCAGCACAGCCTTGCCGAAAACCATTTCTAATTTGAAAACCTGATAAGGGCTGACCATTTAAAATGACAGTGTCAAAAGAGGATCGAAAATCAGCAAAGGTAATGCCTTTCTTTTATATACTAGAATTTTCTCTGTCAGTTGTCTAATGGTACTGATTTTTTCCAGTAGTGGACTGACCTGACATGAGCCCAGTTTGCTGGTTTTTATGAATGTAGTTGATTTACTTTGTCTGCCGCTTGAAGTAAGAACGGCAAAGGGTTTGCCAGTTGCCGATAGTAGAGTTGTACTATAATAGTTGTTACATTCTGCTTTGATTCCTTTCTTCTTTTACACTGGCAGAAGTAAGGCTGTCTTCCAGTCATATGGGATCATTTCTGAGTGCCAAAAAGTAATAAACAGTTTTTTCATCCAAATGTTTATGGATGGATCGCTGTTCTTCACAACCTCTGATGTCAGGCCAAACCCATCCGACACCTTATGGTTCTTCAGCTCTTGGACAGTAGCTCCAATCTCTATTGCTGTATATTTAGAGTTAATGGGGGAAGGAGTAGCATTGGGATCAACACCAGTAGGCTTGTTGTCAATTTTGTCGGATGGCTCTGAGCTTAATAGCTTCTCGAAGTAGTCTACCCACTGGCGGAGGCACTGTGACTGGTCGTAAATATTTTTGCCACTAGCGTTTCGGAGATACCCCGTAGTCTGGGTATATTGACCTGAGAGCTGACATATAATCTTTTATACGGCTCCTTTGTCCTTTTTTGACAGTTTCGTGAAGCTCGCTTTCTTTTTTGTCAATAAAGCTCTAACAATATTTTTTTTTTTGAATTATTTTGCGCTCTTTATCTAATTGCCTGTATGCTGTCCTGTCCCCATAAAGGTGGGTTTCCCGTCTGCAACCAATTCAGTCTTCCTACGTGACTTCACTCCGTGAATACTAGTTGCGACTGAAAGAACATTCCCTTTGATGGCCTTCACTATCAACGCCTTCCTTAAGGACCTCAAAGTGGTTGAATATTTTGACATTTTACGACTCATCCAGGGCAGGCTCTTAAAGGACACGATAGGTATCAATTTTTGAGATGTTTGGCTGGTTTTTGAAGCTTTGATGTGAAGCATTACTTCGGCTGCAACACGCCTATGGTTGGTGCTCCTAATTTTAGGAACTTGGAAGGTGTAGAAATTCCACACATACGACAGCCATCACTGACGTATGATGGTGTAGTCGGTCATCTTCTTTGTTGATCCATCATTGTTGATTGAATTGATACGACTCAGCCAGGGCAGGTTCTTGCTGGATACAAAAAGTATTAATTTTTAAAATATTTGGCTGTTTTTTGTAACTTTAAGGCGATGCCTGATTTTGGCTGCAGCAAGATTTTAACTGCAACCTATGGTTGGTGTTCCTAACTTTAGTGGCTTCGTAGATATGAAAATTCTTCTTATACGACAGCCATCGCTGGTGCTTGATGGTGTAGTCGATCATCTTCTTCGTTGGTCAATCATTGTTATACCTGCTATACTTGGCTAAGTTGAGTCTTTGGAACCATGAGTTGAAAACTCTAATATTCTCTCCTTGTGGTCATTTAGGCTATATACCGTTACTGGTCCAACGGCAAATCCCACAGATGACACTCATTTTCAATGCTAGCATTTATATCTCCTAGAAAACCAAGGTAATCATGGGAGGTACTAACGAGGTTTATGAACATAATAAGGTATAAAAATTATCCTGATCTTTTTTCTTGGCTTCATTTCTTGGCACGCAACAGGTGATGATGGTTATTTCTCATGTTCCCCATCGAGTCTTGCTCTCAGGTGCCTGGATGTTACTAGTGCTAATGACAGGAGGCATGCGTTTTCAGGAATTATTTATTTTATCTATTTAGAATTTAATTTTATTTATTCTCTTATGAAAGCGTTTCAAATAAATTATAATCTTCCATTAAAACTTGGTCTTTTGAGATAAACAAACTACAAAATATAAGTAAACTCCAATGAGTCCCAACTCTAAACACGACAAAGTGAGTCCAAACCCTTAATGACAACTAATTGCTTTCAAGATATAAAATGTCAAAATTTTGACATTTAAAATTTTTGAAAATTTAGTCAAAATTTTGGCTAAAGCAAAGAATTCTACAGCCCTGAACTGAATTCCACCATCAAATGATGGGAATCTGGTTTATCTGAGTTAATTATATTATTGCAAACTACAACAAACTAGTAAATTCAAACTAATTGAATTTTGAAGAAAAATTGAATGCTTCAGTTTCATTGTTAAAGTTGCAATTATTACTTAACCTAACAAACCAATTCTCTTTGAATTCACTGGTGCGGTCCTTTTCGTCACTAAATTCAATTTTAGACAGTCGGGATTGACAGAGTGCAAGTTTTAAAACTTATTGCATTCGACTCCTCAGCGTCATTTGATCAAGATGGTATTCGGTCGAATACAAATTAATTTGGATACTAGTTTACAGAAAAATTTAATCTGGAACAATAAGGGAGATGAGGTTAAAAAAGTGATTTTGATGCCCATTATATTCTAATACTGCTGTTTGAGAGTGATATATACAGATATAAACTTGAGAGCACGATCGTGAAAAAGGATATATATTCTCAGCTGTCAAAAGAAGCTGAGGGAGAAAAGATTCCTTTTACCAAACGACGAAAACTCGGCCATTAATAATGCGTAAGCACAAGTCAAGTTTTTAAAAGTACTTGCAGAAACATTAAAGATGCCAAAAACAAATTGACAAAGCAGTAAAAAAAAATTCTTTGAAGAGATGGATAGGATCCGGAGTGACAAACATTCGAATTTCCCCAATTACAGTTCCTGATACAATGGTCAACATTCAAATTTAAGACAATAGTAGTGGTTATCTGGTTTCTGTAATCAAAGGTATATATGGTATAATAAGATAATATATAGAGGAGTGCTGTTATTGACGTTAAAAGTAAAGATCGCCATCTAGTAGAGTCTGAGACTAATTTAAAGCTGAAATTTTGGAAGGGTGGCTATCTTCGGGGAAGTTATGACATTGGTAGACTCTGGGATGGGAATTTGAGAGATAATTACTAGGAACAGTTGAGAACTAAATTAAAGAGTTTGAAACTTGACAATGTAAAAGATGGATGGAATACTTTTAGGAAAATACCTTGTAAAGTGGCTAATGGTGTCTCAGGGATGAAAGTTAGAATCACATTAGGAAATATGAGTAAAAAGTTCTGAATATTTAATAGAGAGGAGAAGGGTCTTTTACAAGAAATTTCTAAGTGATATATAGATCCGAAGAAAACAAGAGAAATGTAAAGCAAGTCGAGAAAACTCTAAAATATGAACTAAGAAGGTGCCAAGTGGAGGCCATGGATAAAATGCCGAGGATCTGAAAGATGCATCTAGACGGCATAATAATAAACTATTGTAGGAGCTTATAAATGGATAGAGAACCTGGAATTGTCCCAGTTAAATATAAGAATAAGGCAGCAGCTGGTGGTGAGGAAAGAGTTAAAGAGAGATGGTCTGAACGTTTTTAGAATTTGGTAAACCAGGATAGAATTGCAGGAAAAGATATAGAGAAAATAAAGTTTGTGACACCTTGGACGTGAAGGAAGATTTATTTTATGAGGAAGAATTAGCGACTTGCATGTGAAAAAAGTAGAATTTTGCATTTCTTTGCCATAAGAAAGAAAATGGGTTGTATTTTTTTGGTAGTGGGAGGGGGCTTATTGAATCAATAGTCATAGAAGATCAGGAGACGGCTGCTTCGAATGGAAATTCAAAGTTTTACTGCCTTTTGCAATTGGCCAAAAAAGTAGCACAGTAACAAGTCCCTCCCCCAAGGTTTTTCCTCCAAAACCGTCTGATGAAAATTTTGATGTTTTCTGATTTTGATTTTGTTCAGCATAGTTAAAATGCTCAATGAACATGCTTTTGGGGATAACATGACCTCCTGACGTTGGGAAAGGATGGTAATTTAATAAGTTCACTCATGGTTATATATAGTAGAATATTTATAATTTTGAAGTATAAAGAAATTTTTTAGAAGGGGGGGGGGGGTCTCCAAGACAATTTATATTTGGAGGGTGTAAGTTTCTGGTGATGAGCTTTCAGAGAAAACTTTTACACAGAGAAAATTGCTGAGAATACATATACGGAATTCATTTTATTTATCCTACTTTCTCTTTGGCGACTTAGTTTTAGATTTGGAGACGGTTGAAGAGAGTTGCCAGGGAAAAATTTTCAGCGAGGTCAGAATTCTCTTGGGAATTCTCTTAAGGGGGAAGAAGTACACTACTGCGCAATTCTTCAGATTTTGGATATTGAAATATTGCGTGGGAGGAACTATCCATGGGAGGGGGAGGTTCACGGTGAAACTGTTCTACAATTTTTTGATAAAAAATGTAAAACATCAAAATGCAAACAAAAGTATAATTTATTTTAATAAAACTGAGAAGGAAAACAATTTGTTTCTCAATTGTTTTCTTTGCAAACTTTCTTTTTGTAGAATTACGAAAAAAAGCATTTTTCTATTAAATGCTCCTATGATCCATTTTCAAACTTTTTAAACTCCTTACTTTTCAGCTGAAAGTAAGGAGCGACATAGAAACTATTACGTATATGAGGGAGGTTGCTCCGCCACAAAACCTTGCTTTTTATGCAAACGTTTTTTTGTTCTTTACAAAAAAGCTTTTTATTTTTCTAATTAAACGAAGTGTTTCAAAAGTCGTTCCTACAGAACTGGAACAGAATTCAAACTTTAGCGTAAAGTGTGAGGTGTTGAGGAAGAGCAGCTCCCCGCCTCTTGTTTAGGATACGTAATAGTGTCTGTTCGGCTTAAGTTTTAGTGTACCTCTTCACTTTCAGTTGAAAATACTTTTTTTACGTAATTTCAGATCGTTTTAAGTAGTCTCAGGAAATCTGGCTATACCTCCACGGATAAATCTCTCCTCCCCAAGGATTTATTCTCTAAACAATTCAATTTGGGTGAAAATTTGCCCTGGACAACTTAGTTGGCTATTAGAAAGCAAGACATAAGAAGAATTTTGTACAGTTTCTGGCAAATACCCCTAGCGTTAAATTTTCCCTGGAAAATTCACCCTCTGAAGACTTCCCTCCACACGGAAAATTATCCATGTGGAAGATACTACCAGCAAAAAATTCACCCCCCCAGAAAAAAATGTATGTATACTTCCCAACAACAAACGTTATACGAAAATGATGGACAAATTTTTTATATTAAGCCTTTCCCCATGGACTTTGTGGGGTTGTGATATTTCCAAAGGCATGTTTATTCGCCTTTCAACTATGCTGAACAAAATAAATATTTCAAAATTTTAATCAGATCCTTTTAAGCAAAAAGGGAGCGTGGGAGGGGGCCT
This sequence comes from Artemia franciscana, assembly GCF_032884065.1. Taxonomy (NCBI): domain Eukaryota; kingdom Metazoa; phylum Arthropoda; class Branchiopoda; order Anostraca; family Artemiidae; genus Artemia; species Artemia franciscana. Next base: position 18,563,446 of record NC_088882.1, on the reverse strand, counting down.
AGTTGCTCTCCAATTATTTTGTCAGTTACAAAGGGCATTAGAACTTTTAATTTCACTTTTATTGAATTATTCCCCTCACGATATTCTAGGACCACTTGGTCGATACAATCATCCCTTAAAAAAAAAAAAAAAAAAAAAAAAAAAAAAAAAAAAAAAAAAAAAAAAAATGCCCGTGATCTTCCTTCTGGCAAAAACTTCAAAACTCCATATTTTTTCAGATAGAACCCTGAAACCTCAACAGAAGAGTTCACTGATACGAGGAATCTGAGGGTGTGATTTTCAATAAGCTTCTGTATCTGTTAGGCGGGTTATCTCCTTTTTTGATACATTTGATATATCTACTGGAATCAAAACTCCGCTTTTTAGAGTTTTGGTTACTATTGAACCGGGTTGGTCCTTTACTACAGATCGTTACAATGAGCTGTTCGCATATTCTAACCAAAAATTCGGAAGAACCTCTTCCTTGCTATGATTTTCCTGGAATAAAGATTAAATTGCGATTTCAATTAACTCTTGGCTAAAGTTTTCCTTAGTTGTTGTCCGAGGTGATACCAATTTAAGTGATTTCTTTCCTCTTATTCTTAAGGATTAAATAAAAAAAAGGGTTTAAAAAAAACGAGCCGACCCTTGAGGAAGGAACAGTCCCTTTCATATACGGAGTAATTTTTGTTCGTTTTAAGTTTTAATGTCGCTCCTTACTTACAGTTAAAAAAAAACTTTTTTTCATTTAATTTCTGAACGTTTTTGAATTAATGCATGTTTTGATTTTGGCTCTCCACAAATGAATTATTAAAACAAAATTTGCAATTATTTTTTTTGGCTCAATGGCTTTCTCTTAGTTTTGATCGGAGGAGTTTCAGAAAAAAGGGTTGGGGGAGGAGACCTAGTTGCCTTCCAGTCTTTAGCTACTTAAAAAGGCCACTAGAACTTTTAATTTTTTACAGATATTTTTATTAGTAAAATGTATACGTAACTTACGAATTAACCTACTTAATGAATTTCTATATTCGTTATATTTTTATTACGTATATGAGAGGGTTTGCCCTCTTGTTAATATCTCGCTCTTTATACTAACGCTTCAATTTTGTCCAAATCCTTTAAGAATGACCCCTGAATCACAAAGGCAATAGAATAAATAAGTAAAATTACTAAAAATACTTAAGCGTAAAGAGTGAGATATTTAGGAGGAGATGAACACCTCATATGCATAATAATTTCTGTTCGTTTTAAGTTTTAATGCTGGTCCTTACTTTTAGTTGAAAAAACTTTTTCTTCTTTTTTTTATTGTTTTGTTTTTGAATTATGCTTGAAAATCCTGCGCCCCCTTCATGGAAATTCTCTTTCTCTACGACAAATTTCTCCATGAAAAGATCCTCCCACGTAACCTCCTCCCCTCAACCCCTCTCCCCCCAGAAAACAAAAAAAAACTGTAAATGTCCGTACATTTTCAACGGACTTTTCAATCAGCGTACAATTGAAATTTCCAACATACACTCCTTGTGGTTTCTTTTTGGTCAAATTTCAACTTTCACGTGCTTAGATTCTTTTTTTAATAAAAAATGGTTCTAAAACTAAACAAAAGCTAGAAACACTTGTTTAAAGTAATCCTTTAATTATCAATAAATACAAAATATACGAAAAATTACCACCTTCCTTAACTGTAAAAATCTATAACTTACGGTATCACTGGCACTTTACTGAAAACTATATGTGTAAAAAACAAGATTTTATTTTACTATAAATTTTATTTTCATTTTTAATGCTGTAATAACTGGAAAAAATATTTTTAATATGGTTTATTTCCACTGAAATGGAGAAGACGCCATAGGCTTTAAACTTTTACGCTTCAGTACCTCAGTCGGAATTAGCACCCAAGCTCTTGTCAGAGATGACTTTTATTCGTTTTAAGTTTGATCTGTCTATTGATCCTATCTGATCTGAGCTTGATCTGATCTGTCTTGATCTCTTTAGTGTTTTTTTTTTTTTCACTTTTAGCATTCAATTTCGAATTTTATTCGTTTTAAGATTTATTCATTCATTTAAATTAGTACCTCTTGTCTTTTGTTTGCTATGATTCTTAATTTAATTTATGTTTGTTTTGGGTTTCATTTATATTTTAATAGAAAAACGTATTTGTTCATTTTAAGCTTTTTTTGCATATTCACTTTAAGCTTTGCTCGTTTCTATATTTATTTATTCATTTATATTAGTATCTGGTGAATGTTTTTTGCTATGACTGTTTAATTTCTGTTCGTCTGGGATTTCATTTATTCTCTAATGGTAATTTGTGATCACCTTGAGCATGAATTATTGTAGGTTTGATTGCTTCTGATCTTAAGTTTAATAAGACCTTTAGTTTTTTTGAGTAAGTTTTATCTCTGAAAGTTTTTTTTTAAAATTTAATTTAACAAAATGCCTGCCTCAAAATTTCGATTAGATACTTTTAGAGACTCAAAGGTCATGGGGGGGGGCTAGATCTAATTACTTTTGAATGTCAAAACTTTCAATTTTCTATCAAATCAGCGTCTCACAAAGCCTATAGGACCACTCCTTCCATAGGACTTATATTTCATCGGGGCATATTGCTTATTGGTTTGGAGGGGGGGTAGCGCTTATGTAACCCTTGAAGCTATTATTGTATGATCTTGGGACTATCTTGAACAAAATTTTTGTCTGAAATATTTGATCAGTTGACTTAGGGGAAAAGAAGGCAATGGGTAAGAGGGGAGGGGGTGGATAGTCATCTTTCAAATTGTTTTGACTCTTAAAAAGTGAACTATAGTCTCTGATTTTCAATCGTACAAGCATTGTCCTAAATTTTTTCACAATTCCTTACATGAATACATTGCATTTTAACAGTTAAAACTAGCATAATTGATAAAACTCACCAATGGGCTGTAGTGAGATTGAAATCCTACAAAACATAATAATTAAATCTTTCAATTATGCTGAAAAAATTGACTATTTTAAATTTTGATTGTATGTGTATTGGGAAAAATGGATATACTGGGTGAGGGAATGGGTCACCGTCCAATCGACTTTGACTGTTAAAGAGACCATTGAAACCTTTAATGTCCAATTAAATGAGCCCCTTTCGATGTTTCTACAACAACTTTTTGTATACGAAGTGCAAGAAGAATAATACATTGTACTCACATATTTCTTTGCTTAGTCAACTCTTTTGCACCACCTTTTATTAATTTATCTACCCAGGTAACATAAATCTAGAGTTTATAATTGATAATAGCTTTGTAGAAACTAACTATCTGAGCCTTAGGGTAGTTATTAATAATGTATTTGGCCATTTTGGCATTGCCATATCTGTTCCTGAAATAATTTGTTCGAAGCTCGACCTTAAAAGTGCGTCTAAGCCCAGTGGTGTCTTTAAGGTTGAGGAGGAGGGGAAGGGAAATGGGGAGGTGGCGGTTTCCCCCTAATAATTAGAAATAAACTATAGTTTATGAAGTAGCTTTAAAACTGTCACTCGTTTTAAGTGTCAGCTTTTCTCTTTCAATTGAGCAGATACTTTTTTATGGCACTTGGTATTAACCAAGTGACATATAGCAATCGCAAATACTGTCAGTCTGTCTGTCGGTCTATCTGTCTGTCTTTCGGTCCCGGTTTTACTACTTTAGGCACTTCCAGGTAAGCTAGGACGATGAAATTTGGCAGGCATGGCAGGTACCGGACCAGATTAGAAATAGTAATTTTGCCGATTTGACCATCTGGGGGGGGCGGTTAATTTGGAAAAAATAGAAAAAATGAAGTATTTTTAACTTACGAACGGTTGATCAGATCTTAATGAAATTTGATGTCTGGAAGGATATCGTTTCTCAGATTTATCGTTTCTCTTATTTAAAATCCGACTGGATCTGGTGACATTAGGTGGAGAGGGGGGAGTTGGGAGGGGGAAACCTGAAATCTTGGAAAACACTTGAGAGTGGAGGGATCGGGATGAAATTTGGTGGGAAAAATCAGCACAAGTCTTAGATACATAAATGACATAACCAAAACAGATCTGATCTCTGTGGGGTAGTTGGGGGAGGGGAGGTTAATTCTGAAAAATTAGAAAAAAATTAGGTGTTTTTAAGATACGAACGGGTGATCAGATCTCAATAAAATTTGATATTTAGAAGGTTATCGAGTGTCAAAGCTCTTTTTTAAATCCCAATCGGATCTGGTAACATTGGGGGGAGTTTTTTTTATGGGGAGGGAACCTAAGATCATGGAAAACGCTTAAAGTGGAAAGATCGAGATGGAACTTGATGGGAAAAATAAGCAGAAGTCTTAAATACGTGATTGACATAATTGGAACGGATCCGCTCTATTTGAAGGAATTGGGAGGGCGAGGGTTAATTCTGAAAAATTAGAAAAAATGACGTATTTTTAACTTATGAAGGAGTGATCGGATCTTCATGAGACTTCATATTTGGAAGTACCTCGTAACTCAGATCTCTTATTTTAAGTCTCAACCGGATCCAGCGTCATTGAGGGGGGGGGCGGAAATCTTAGAAAATACTTAAAGCGGAGAGATCAGTACGAAACTGGATGGGAAGAATAAAAACAAGTCTAAGATACGTGACTGACTTAGCTGGACCGAATCTGCTCTCTTTGGTGGAGTTGAGGGGGGGGGGGGGAGGTAATTTGGAAAAATTAGGTATTTTTAACTTACGAATGGGTGATCAGATCTTACTGAAATTTGATATTTAGAAGGATTTTGTGCTCTAAAGCTCTTATTTTAAATTCCAACTAGATCCTGGGATATTGGGGGGATTTGGAGTGGGAAACCAGAATTCTTGGAAAACGTGAGAATTGGGGTATTTTTATCTTACGAATAGGTGATCGGATCTGAATGAAACTTGATATATAGAAGGATCTTATGTCTCAGATGCTCTATTGTCGACTCAAATTGGATCCGGGGACATAGGTGGTTGGATTAAGGAAACAGAAATCTTTGAAAACGCTTAGATAGGAGAGACTGGGATTAAACTTGATGGAACGAATAAGCGCAAGTTCTAGATAGTTGATTGATATAATTAGGACGGATCCGTTCTCTTTGGAGGAGCTGGGGGGTGTTAATTTGGAAAAATTAGAAAAATTGAGGTATTTTTAACTTAAGAACGGGTCACTGCATCTTAATGAAATTTGATATTTAGAAGGCATTCATGTCTCAGAGCTCTTAATTCAAAACCCGAACAGATCTGTTGACATTGGGGGGAGTTGGAGGGGAAAATCGGAAATCTTGGAAAACGCTTAGAGTGGAGGAATCGGGATGAAGCTTAGTGGATAGAATAAGCAAATGTCGTAGATGCATGATTGACGTAACTGTAATGGATTCGCTCTCTTTGGGGGAGTTGTGGGGAAAGGGCCATTGTAGCTGCGTGCCATTGTAGTTGTGTCCCTGTGTTCCACCTGTGAATATAGATAAAAGAGAAAAGATTTCACCTAGTTGGTGGGGGCGCTTCCCCCCCCCCCCAAGCCCCCCCGCGCGCGTAAGTCGTTACGTGCCATATTAGTTACGCGCCATTGTAGTTGTGTCCCTATGTCCTACCTGTGAATATAGATAGATATATATATATATATAATATATATATATATATATGTTTTTAACTACGTAAAACTTGCGAATGCGATTGTCAGGTTTACCGACTCTTGAACATGCAACATATAATGGTCAATGGGAAAACAATCCGTATTCAGATCTATACCTCATGATTCTAATGATTGCCCTTGAGCTTTGTTGATGGTGATTGCTAATCGACCATTCCCTGAGTCGCCATCGTCATTTATATATCCCCCTGTGCACCCCGGCGTCCCCTTTGTAGTTATGTCCCTGTGTCCCGGTCGTCATTTATATTCCCTGTGTCCCGGTCGTCATTTGTGTCCCGGTGTCCCAGTCTCTGATTTCTCTTTGAGTGTCCTGGGCGTCATTTATATTCCTTGTGTCCCGGTGTCCCGGTCGTCAATTATATCCCCTGTGCCCCCCGGCGTCCCCGTTATAGTTGTGTCATTTATATTCCCTGTGTCCCGGTCGTCATCCCGGTATACATTCGTTTTTGAATTGGTATATGATGAAATAAATTTTTAATTTTTTCCCTTTTTTTCCTTTTAGTTTTTTTTATTGGTTTTGACCTTTTTTTTAGGTTTTTTAGTTTTTTCTTTTTTCTTTTTAGTTTTTTTTGAAGTTTTTATCTTTTTAGTTTTTTATTTTTATTTATATTTTTTTAGTTTTCTTTTTCTCCTTTATTTTTCAGTTATTTTCCTTTTTTTAGTTTTTTTTTCTTTTTAGTTCTTTTAGTTTTTACCTTTTTTATTTTTTTTTAGTTTTTTAGATGAAAACTTTTTTAGTTTTATTCCTTTTTTTCTTTTCTGTTTTTTATTGGTTTTTACCTTTTTCTACCTTTTTTAGTTTTTTTTCGTTTTTTCTTTTAATTTTCTTTTTAGTTTTTATCTTTTTTATTTTTTTTTATTTTTATTCTTAATTTTTTTTTATTAGTTTTTAGTTTTTTTTGTAGTTTTTGCCTTTTTTAGTTTTTTTAGTTTTTTTTTTTAGTTTTTAGATTTTTACCTTTTTAGCCTAACCAGGATTTGAACCTGGGACCTTCATTCTCCGTTCTGACACCCTCTCTCACCGAGTGACTACTCCAGCATGTTCATTTTGGTGTTTTAAATGGTATATTATTAACCAAATTAATGTGTTTTACAATATACTAAGCATCGTCATAACAAAAATGACGACAACTAATTTCATAACGTCAGTCAACACAGAAATTAAGTTCTGAAATTAAGTCATGAAATTAGTTGCCGTCATTTTTGCTTTGACGGTGACGTCATTCAAGTTATATAAGACATATGTTCACGTAGAAATCTATTAATGTTTAAGTTTACAATGACTGATGAAGATGCTCAAAGAGTCTATGCCAAAAAACTTGCTGCTGATAGAGAAAGTCAGAAAAGAAAGCGTGCCGAGGAACTATCAGCAGCAAGTTTTTTCGCATAGACTCTTTGAGCATCTCCATCAGTCATTGTAAACTTAAACATTAATAGATTTCTACGTGAATGACGTAGAATATAACTTGTATATAACTTATATAACTTGAATGACGTCACCGTCAAAGCAAAAATGACGACAACTAATTTCATGACGTCAGCCGACACAGAAACATGACGTCACCTGACAACTAATTTCATGACGTCAGCCGACACAGAAACATGACGTCACCTGATCCACAGATCCACAGACAGACAACTTATTTTTATATATATATATAGCTGTTGGGGTGGCGCTTCGCGCCACCCCAACACCTAGTTAATGGGGGCGCTTCGCACCCCCCCCCCAAGCCCCCCCGCGCACGTAAGTCGTTACGCGCCATATTAGTTACGTGCCATTGTAGTTGTGTCCCTATGTCCCACCTGTGAATATAGATATATATATATATATATATATATATATATATATATATATATATATATATATATATATATATATATATATATATATATATATATATATATATATATATATATATATATATATATATATATATATATATATATATGTTTTTAACTACGTAAAACTTGCGAATATACAACATTCTTTGCTGTCTCATTGTCTGTGCATATAAATAGATTGTCAGGTTTACCGACTCTTGAACATGCAACATATAATGGTCAATGGGAAAACAATCCGTATTCAGATCTATACCTCATGATTCTAATGATTGCCCTTGAGCTTTGTTGATGGTGATTGCTAATCGACCATTCCCTGAGTCGCCATCGTCATTTATATATCCCCCTGTGCACCCCGGCGTCCCCTTTGTAGTTATGTCCCTGTGTCCCGGTCGTCATTTATATTCCCTGTGTCCCGGTCGTCATTTGTGTCCCGGTGTCCCAGTCTCTGATTAGTTTTCGAGGGTAATAGCTACGTATGTTTTTATATTATAGTTTTATATATATTTTTATATATATAGATAGATATATATATATAGATATATATATATATGTTTTTAACTACGTAAAACTTGCGAATATACAACATTCTTCGATGTCCCATTGTCTGTGCATATAAATAGATTGTCAGGTTTACCGACTCTTGAACATGCAACATAAAATTGTCCATGGGAAAAACAATCCGTATTCAGATCTATACCTCATTATTCTAATGATTGCCCTGGAGTTTTGTTGATGATGATTGCTAATCGAATATTCCCTGTGTCTCGGTCGTCATTTATATTCCCAGTATCCCGGTCGTCATTTGTGTCCCAGTGCCCCAGTCTGTAATTTCTCTTTGAGCGTCCCGTTGGTCATTTATATTCCCTGTGTCCCGGTCGTCATTTGTGTCCCGGTGTCCCGGTCTGTAATATATCTTTGAGTGTCCCGGTCGTTATTTATGTCCCAGTGTCCCAGTCTGTAATTTCTCTTTGAGTGTCCCGGTCGTCATTTATATTCCCTGTGTCCCGGCTTTTAGTTTTCTTTTTCTCCTTTATTTTTAAGTTTTTTCCTTTTTTTAGTTTTTTTTTCTTTTTCAGTTTTTAGTTTTTTTAGTTTTTTTATGAGTTTTAGTTTTTTTTGTAGTTTTTACTTTTTTTTTAGTTTTTTTTGTTTTTTAGTTTTTTTCTTTTTTAGTTTTTTACCTTTTTTTTAGTTTTTTAGCTTTTTAAGTTTTTTTAGTATTTTCTTTTTAGTTTTTTTTGTAGTTTTTACCTTTTTTAGTTTTTTTTCTTCTTTTGTATTAATGCTAAAGCCAAGGTCCAAACCTGGAGCATCTCGGACCTAGAACCTGAAACATAATTCTTTACCAACTCAGCTACTTCGGCTTGAATACATTCGTTTTGAGCAGCTTCCTCGGGTGTTGCCATTGTAGGTTCTTCAGTCATTTTACAATTAGAAATTTCTCTTTCAACGATCTTCTTACAGTTAGAAATTTGTCTTTGAACGATATTCTTAAATACCTGTGTCCTGTTCGTCATTTATATTCCCTCTGTCCCGGTCGTCATTTGTGTCTCGGTCTTTAATTTCTCTTTGAGTGTTTTTTCTTTTTAGTTTTTACCTTTTTTCTTTTTTCAGTTTTCTTTTTCTTCTTTATTTTTCTGCGTCACTATGAAATACATATCGCCGAACATTTGTTTTTTTAACTAAAATCTGGTAGGCATTGATGACCTTATCCAAACCAAAATCCCTAACCCAATCATCATCGCTATCATATTCAGTTTTGATATGTTTTGACTCTCGCTGTCCAGGTGGATTTTCATCTAAATGCGCGGTTTTGCGTTCTTTAGCCACAAGCCTGTTTTCTTTCTGTTCTTGCGTGCCGATTCCTCGGCACGCTTTCTTTTCTTACTTTCCTCTATCAGCCGCAAGTTTTTTGGCCTAGAATCTTTGAGCAGCTTCATCGGCTTTTGCCATTGTAGGTTCTTCAGTCATTTTACAAATAAATGTTTTCCGTCCACGATCTTCTTACAATTAAAAATTTGTCTTTGAACTATTTTCTTAAATACTTTAAATGACGTCATCGTCATAAGAAATATGACGACAACTAACTTCACGACAACATGATGACATGACGTCACTCGACAGAGCCACAGACAAAAAACTGATTTTTATATATATAGATATGTTTCACAACAATATTTTTCTAAATATAATGCATTTAAGACTTTTTCCTCAAGTAAATAGGTGAATCTAGTTGATGGCAAAATTGCAAAAATGTTCAATGCTTTCTATTTGCCACATTTGCAATGGTCAAATTTGTTTCCCTGATATTTTTGATGTTAAAATCTGTCAGTATAACATTAGATTTTCTTATTTTAAAACTTCACAACCTTTATATCTACAAATAAGATAGAAATAAAATCATTGAAGAATAAGAAGGGAAATATACAGAGAATGTAATTAAATTTCCTGAATGGAAAAAAATCATTGAAAAAGAAAATAAGACTTAGCGTTTTATAATAATATTCGTACTATAACTACATAGGTAGAGTTATTGTAGTTTGGCTGTAGTAGAGGGGGATCTGCTACACGAATCAATTAATGGTTCTAATTTTTATTTCTAGTATTTAATTGAAGTTCCAATATAGCTTCAATTTTATTTTATCTGCAATTTAAATGCCAAATAAGCGTTCATAACGTCCTATTCCTTATGTTTCAGATTCAAACGCTAGCCCATGAATTTAGAACTGCCTCCATCTATAACACCAAGCTGGCTTCTTGCTGTTCTTACTTTTCAAATATTTCTTTTAACCGGCTCCAAAGAGAGAATTGACATAAATGCACTGAATATTATTACTGTTAATAGTCGCTTTTCACGCAACGCCAGTACAATCTGTGCAACATTTATCTCTGCATCAGCATACGTATGAAATGTCTGCTGCAAGAAGTATAAAGTTAATTTAACCAAAATATGTATATTTTTCTCACAATTTAGATATTTTTTTTGCACGTGTGATGGGTTTCAACCCATTTTTTTTTTTTTTTTTTTTTTTTTTTTTTTTTTTTTTTTTTTTTTTTTTTTTTTTTTTTTTATAGATATCTTGCAGCACTAACAGACCGAGCTCCGCTCAGGGAATTTTAGACACAAAACAACATTCAGTGTAATACCTGTCCAAAAAATGTATAACCACCTACCCTGATTTACCCAAGAAATCTTTTGTGTATTTTTTTTTTATATAGAATTCGTTTTTGTATACAAAATTATAAAGGGTAAGGTAATTTTTAAACTCTATGAGTCAATTTTTCCTTTTCAATTGGCAGCTTTGGTAATTTTTAATTAATTTAAGGTTTCTGTCACTATGATACCAAGAATTGTTAAGATTTCTCTAGATATTCCTTTTACAATTTTGCCGAACGAGTAAGTTAACAATTATAACCTTATTTTTAGAACATTTCCAAATTAAAAATAAGGTGGGTATTTAAATGTGGGGAAAAATTACAAACATTATAGCTGCGTTTCTGATCAACCTTCAGTCAAGCAGTTGAGCTGACAGCGTTGCAGTTCAAGTTTTACTGCATGGTAGACGCTTATGAGGCTGTTCAGCGTTCTTCAGTAAAAACAGGAAATAAGCATGGACGGATAAAGTAACGAGGGTTTTTTAAATTGCAGTCAAAGGGGAGGTTAAAAAATTGTTTTTTTTTCAAAAGAAATTCCAAAAGAGGTATTATTCATAAGAAAAAACCTCAATAGCTTTTCTCAGAGTTCAAGGAGATAGGTTTATTCAGCAAGCACAACTAATCTCATAGTTCTAAAAAGGGCATCGTCTAGTATTCCAACCAGCCCAGTCTCAATTTTTACCTTAATAATTCAACTGAAGGCCAGGAGTAATATTCTAAACAGTGATAGAATCAAGTTTAATTTATGTTAGCTCAGAAACTGAAGCCCGAAAGCTGATGAATATATTTATAATAAGGAAAATTTCAGCTAATGCTTGAAAATTTAATTGATTGCAAAGTCAATATATTTGTAAACTCAAACTTTTATTAGGCTAATTATGTTAGGTCCTATTTTCCTTTATGAGCAGAAACTTGAGTCATTTTATACAACAGGCAAATTTAAAATTAACATGTAAGCAAATCAGCTAGCTACCATTAACTCTCCGTACAAGTCAAGGGCTAATCCTCTTTTTGTCTTGTACCGAATACTTTTAATGATGAATAGTATCTTCAAACGTTCACCTTTTACTTGACAGTAGCCATTATCAAAGTTCAAGACTTCTAGCTTATGCCTGTCCATTTTATTTTCTAAATTATATCTAGGCTGATTCTAAGGTGAAATTTCGTAGTCCTTCTAATCAAAGATCGACGTTCTATTGCTTTTTGTCGTAGATGTTCGATATCGGTGTTCTGAGTGTTACTTGAGCAAAAACGTAAATAAGCAAAGTGATAAACTAGCCGGCCATGAAAAGCAGATTTTAAGCAAAACGTCCATCAAAATTGCAGCCATTGTTACGCAATCTGCGATTATACTTTGACTTATCTTCTATCTATACTTTGGCAGCACTAATGCGCTGCCTGTGATTTTAGTTTTGACTTTATTTGGCCCGCTGATATCAAAACTATTTATGAATTATAATTAACAAACCCGCTACCAAATTGCTTTAATAAAAAAAATATGAATAATATTTCAATAAACAACGTATATTGAAAGTTTAGCATAATAAATTGGACCTTAAAAAGTCAAAATCTATCCGAAATTACGTGTAACTGAAGTGTACAACACCCAGGGCTTTTAGAAAAGTGCTGGGTTCAACTATGAGTTTGTCACTTGGGCTTGGCGATCTCTTGAAGAAAAACCATACTATTAAATACTTAGGGCAGGCATATGCCACCTTTAACTTTTTTCATTCTTTTTCCATTTCTCGAAACAAATTTTCATGAGCCAAACATTAAACGTGCCTTTATAACTATACAAAAAAATAAAAATAAAAAAATAACCATACGAGCTCATATGAGCTTTTTATCAAAAGTAGAAAACTAAACTAGTTCTAATTCTTTTTATAAAAGCAACTATAAAAATTCAACTTGCCCCAGAAACAAGACCATGAGTTATTGCGCAGCCTATACATTTTATTTTCCCATATCAAACAGTTCGTGGTAACGAACTGTAAGTAAGGAGCGACCCGGCTCAATAGTATCGAAACTCTAAAAAACGGATTTTCATACCAAGAGTTACATCAAAATAATCAAAAGTATGAGCCTGAGAAAATTTGCCTTATTTTAGAAAATAGGGGAAAATATCCCATAAAATTCATAGAATCTTAACGAATATCACATCACCAGATTCAGCGTGTCAGAAAACCCTACTGTAGTAGTTTCAAGCTCCTATATACAAAAATGTGGAATTTTGTATTTTTTGCCAGAGGACAGATCACAGATGCGGGTTTATTTTTTTATTATTTTTTTTCTCCAGAGGTGATCGTATCGACCTAGGCAACCTAGGTGATCGTGATCCTAGAATGTTGTGAGAGGGCTCATTCTAACAGAAATTAAAAGTTTTAGTGCCCCTTTTATGTGACTAGAAAAATTGGAGGGCACCTAGGCCCCCTCCCACGTACATTTCTCCCCCCAAAGTCACCGGATCAAAATTCTGAGACAACCATTCTAATCAACTTAGTCCAAAACCTAATAACTATGTCTTTTGGGACAACTTACCCTCCCCTCCAGTCCCCGGGGGAGGGGCTGCAAGTTAAAAACTTTGACCATTGTTTACATATAGTAATGATTGGAGAAAGGGGATTGCACGGGCGGATCTTTCCTTGGAGGAATTTATCATGGGGGAAGAGAATTTCTATGAAGAAGGCGCAGGATTTTCTAGCAAAATTTAAAAAAAAACAATGACAAAATAGATAAAAAAAAATTTCACCTGGAAGTAAAAACTTTGACCATTGTTTACATATAGTAATGGTTGGAGAAAGGGGATTACACGGGAGGATCTTTCCTTGGAGGAATTTATTATGGGAGAAGAGAATTTCCATGAAGGGGGCGCAGGATTTCTGGCAAAAAAAAAAAAAAAAAACAATGACAAAATAGATAAAAAAAATATCACCTGGAAGTAATGAGTAGCATTAGAACCTAAAACAGACACAAAATATTACATATATGAGGGGATTCGTCTCAGCCACAATATATTGCTCTTTACGCTGAAGTATTTTTAGTAATTTAAACTATTTATTCTACGGCCTTGTGATTCAAGCGTCATTCTTAGAGATTTGGGATAAAATTTAAGCTATAGTGTAAAGAGTGAGGTATTGACGAGGGAGCAAACCTCCTCATATTCTTTATAAAAATACACAAATATAGAAGTTCGTTACGTAAATTAATTTGTAAGGTAGGTATATTTATTACTGACAAAACCGTTCGTAAAAAAAATCTAGTTGCATTTTCAAGTAACCAAAATTTGGAGGGCAACTAAACCTCCTCCCCAACCCATTTTTGTTATCAAATCAACCTATCAAAACTATGAGAAAGACATTTAGCAAAATAAAATTAATATGCAAATTTTGTTTTAACTATTCATGTTCAGTGAGCCAAAATCGAAACATTTATTAATTTAAAAATGTTCCGAAATTAAATTTGAAAAAAGTATTTTTTTTAGCTGCAAATAAGGAGCAACATTAAAACTTAAAACGAACAGAAATTATTCTGTATATGAAAGGGTTTGACCCCTCCGCAATGCCTCGGTCTTTACGCTAAAGTTTTTTTTTTAAGCAGAGTTGTGACAAAGAGTCAAACTTTAGCGTAAAGAGCGGGGCGTTTTGATGGGGAAAATCCCTTTTATATGTGGAATAATTTCTGCTCGTTTTTAGTGTTAATGTCACTCCTTATTTGCAGTTTAAAACAAACTATTATTTATTTATTTAATATGAGAATAAAAATCAATGTGTCAGTGCACCCTCTATCTATTTTCCACGAATTGACCGTTGTCTTTCTACTTGACTTCTTCTAGCCAATGATTTGTGATGCCTTGCACCATTATACAGGCTAGTACTCTTTGTACATTAAAACATTTTCATAACTAATTATTTTTTTTAAAGATACTTTGGTAATGCCCAAATGGGATGCTTGACAAACGTAATATTGCTTCCTCTTGAAGATTGACTCGAATTAATACAGGACACAATAATCCGAACATAGCAAAAATGTCAGATACAAGAACCGAGGGTAGAAACTAGATACGATGTCAAAGAAGTATCCAAGGAAATCAAAGCATTATGTTGGAGTTCTTAGGAAGCACTTTTTGAGGAAACCAAAGTGTTATCTCGGAACCCTACGTAAATGGAATTCTAAAAAGGTAATTAGAATGTTGTATTTTTCTCTTATTGATCCATATTTATTACTTTGTGTCTTTGATGATAACGTCTCTATTTTTTAACCCTGTGACAACGTATTTATTTTTCCAAATATAGCCCTCTTTCAGCGTATCCCCAAGATTTACGAATGCAATAGCTATGGGTTTAATTCAACGCATCCTGCGTTGAATTTTTCTGAATTATAAACATTTCATTTGTGTTAAAGAATACTGGTAGGAATTATAAAGTAGGATGGAAGAATCTAATATTTTTAGATAAAATATGCTAGTTTTGGTCAATGTCTGAAAATTTTAAATACAGTAGATCACACAATTTTAAAATAAATTTTTATTTTCAAATAAATATTTATAATTTACCAAAAAAAGTCGTTGAGGTCAAATATAATGCTAATTAAAAGAAATTTATAAATTATTGTTCAGAATAATGTACTTAACCATTTACAAAAATAATAAAAAACATATTTTTTAAGCAAAAAAAAAAACGTTCTTAAATCACGGTCAATCCAGTCAGAGGGATAAAACTGCTGCTTGTCTTACCAAATAAGGCTCTAAGAGTTTTGACCAATGATTTGTCAGTGAGACAGACAAGATAATGTCATATTTAATTACAATTTTACTATTTTTATACTTTCTTAAATTTTATAAAAAATTATTCTTGTTTTTTTCCAATTTGTCATCTCTAAGTTTTCAAAATTTTATTGGAAAAGAAATTATAGTGATAAAAATAAAACAATGATTTTCTTTTGAATTTTTGTTACTATGAATACCAGATCTAAATTATGTTTGAGGCATTTAGAAGGACCTTTATTCTTTGTAAGATTTTTGATTTGACCAATATTCTAGAGGCTTATTAATTGATTTTGGAGTAAGTTTATGCTTGTGTGTTCCAGATGAGGAAATTAATATGGCAATCCAGATACAGAAACAACTGTATTTTACTATACTTACTTTTTCAAAATATTTGTCCTTTTTGTAGTAATGATTAGCGCTGTGTTGCATCAATGTAATGCTTTTTGTAAATCAAAATCTTTTAAGAATTCACTATTTTTTGCAGAGACCTTGGAGCCATTCAAATGGCAGGGTGAAAAAACGTAAGACTGCTCCCAATGTAAGCTCTGATCCATATGCTGCAGGAAACAGTAGTAAAAATATTTCATCCTTATCAACTCAGAAAGAATTCCAGATACAAAATCAAAGTTTAGATTTCAGACACGATGTCAAACAACTTTCCGATAAAAACAAAGAGTTATTTGAGGTTTTATCACCAAAGTACCGAGATTCTGAAGATAATAGACTGAAAAAAGTGATAAAAACAATTGAACAAGGGGCAGACATCAATGCACAAAGTGTAATTAATAGTGACAACAAAAATACTGCATTGCATATAGCTACTTTAAACGGCTATAAAAGCGTTGTTGAATATCTTCTAGGTTATCCTGACCTACGGACTGACATCAAAAACGACAAAGGTGAAACTGCTTTTGATCTTTTAGAAAAAAAAATGAAAAACAAAAAATTGTGTAACAGGAATATTTATGAAGACATTAAAAAGATACTAAAAGATCGTAGTGATTTTGCACAAAAATCTGCTCAAACTATAAGAGGTGAAATGGCAGACAAATATGAAGATATGGTATTCTGCATGGTAGCAAGAGCAGGACGAACAAAGTTTCGGAATAGTGAATTTAAAATTGGTAGAGAAATCAAAACAAGGGATACAAACAATCAAAAATTTGATGACGTAGTTTTTAGCTATAAGGAAAATGACCAGAGATATATTATTCCAATTCAGGTTAAACATAAAGGAGGAACGAAAAATATTAATAATATTGATTTAATTGACCCTAAGGGTGAGTTTAGTTTACAAAAATACTTCTTTTCTTACCTCGACCTTAAACAGGATATTAGAATATTTACTGACGAAAAGAGTAGCCTCGAACAAAGCCTAAGGCCTCAAACGAAGGGAATGAAAAGGGAAAATGAAGAAACTAATAAGAAAAAATATTTTGAAGGAACTGAGGTATAATATATAGTCTTGTTTACTAGTGCTAATTTCGACAAGGAACAGTTAGAAAAAGCAAACTTCACATTCAAAAAGGAAACACCTTTAGGTATTTTAGAAATTTTTGACTTGTCACCAGAAGGACCTCAAAAAAATAACAATAAAAACTATAAACAGCTAGATGCAATAAGTGATGAATTAAAAACGAGGCTATTGCAAACAATTTCTGATTTTGAAAATCAAAATAAAGACCAACATCGTTTAACAAAACTAGAACTAGAAGAGGAAATAAAAAACTTTTTAAATCAGTTAGTTTTTGTAATTAATCAGCCTAAGGCAAATTTATTAGAGTTGGAGCTTAGTGGTCTAAATCAGCAAGAAATATTTAAAGGTACTCCTTTTAATGAAATACTTGGCAATTCATTTAAACAATATCGACAAAACCTAGAAAAAGGACTACTTAAAAAAGGGGGTCGTCCTTCTGGATGGATTGATGGGGAAATAGCCGTAAGTTACTTCAAAGAATTGGAACACAACATTGAAACGTCCTTAATAGTAGCTAGCATGACTATAATGTATAACAAACAAGTTCTTTCGCATGGTTCTTTTGAAAGCTCAAATATATTAACTGAACTAGATCAATTTCTAGATGATGATAATGGACAAGTATTGTTTCTTCAAACTTCAGAACCCCTATTCAGCAGTATAAAGCTTTTGCAGTACCTTCAAATCAGAAACGACTATAGTTTAGAGAAAGATAATAGAATTTCCTTAGCCCTAGAAGAAGTATTACGAACCGATAAACATAAAGAAGCTGTAGTAAACAAATTCAATGGCTCAGTCACAAACTTATTGATAATAGAATGTGATGATCGGTCTTATAGTCAAGAAAGTCTATTTGATTTATATAATTCCTTATTGTCAAGCATAACCCAAAAAGGTTCTAAGAAAAAGATTATTTTAGTTAATCAAAAAGACAGAATTAATGCTTTAAGTGATCATTTTCGATATACAAATGCACTAAAGCATTATGAACTAAATAATGAAATTGATATGCAGGATTTTAAACCATGTGAAGACCCTTTTGAGAAAAAGCTAATACTTCTTCAAGGCAAAGGAGAAAGAACAAGTTTAAATCAGTGGTTATATCCATTTCCACGAGATATTATAGATATAAATGTATTAGCTGATCTTGTTCGAGGTAAAGATATAAATGTAGGTTCTCAACTAAAAGATTTAGGTGAAACTAAGAATTATTATATAGATCGTAGATTCCATCAAGTAGAAATAAATGCAGAAATAGAAAATGACACATCAATTCAGGATAAGCTAGTTTATACAAAGGAAAGTTTTGATCTGTTTTGTGAAACAAAACCTAATGCTAACATCCATTGGCTAAAGAGTAAGCCTGGAAAATTAATTTGGCAAAAATCACAAGGCTCTGTATCTCAATTACGTAAATATGTCAAGTCTGGAGAAAGTTGCATTGATCATTATTCAGAGTCAGAATTTTTAGATCACATTAAAGAACAAAAAGTAATAATCATTTCCGATACAGCAGGGATGGGGAAGACGACAGTTCTAACTAGCCTATCAGAGAAAATAAAAGATAAATATCCCAGTAATTGGATGATAAGAATTGATTTAATCAAGCATACTGATCAGTTGAATATACTAAATAATCAGGTTAAAAGTACCCAGTTTAATGGGGATCAAGCAATGGATTTTTTGCTCAACAGACTATAAAAGCTTGATGATGGTCTAGAGAAGAAATTATTAGAGAATAATCTTCGTTTTGGCTCTGTTGATGGAGTGCAGGTAGTAATCCTAATTGACGGTTTCGATGAAATTGCCCCAGACTATAAAGATATAGTAATTAATTTGCTTGCTGAGTTGAAAAAGACTAAGCTGGAAAGATTGCTGGTAACTACTAGGCCAAATATGAAAACGGATTTAGAAAGTGCGTTTAGTGTTCTCGCCTATGATCTAAAGCCATTTTCTGAGCATTCAGATCAATTAGATTTTTTAGTTAGATTTTGGAAACAAAAACTCAAACAAGAACAAGTTTCTAAGGTTGATGATCATCATCTTGAAATTTATGGACATGAGTTAATTACAAAATTTTCAGCATCAACTAGCAGTAAAGAAACAGAATTTATCAGCATTCCGTTGCACACTTGGATGGTAGCAAACGTTTTTTATGAGAATAAAGAGAGAAATCAAACTAAACAATGGCAAGGATGTAAAGAATTTTTAAATGCTACTAACATTCTGAATAAAAAACCAGCCCTACCAAGTCAACTTAAAATTGCAGATTTATATGAACGCTTCGTAGAAACGATATTCTACGACATACACTTTGAAAAGAGACAAGAAATAGATTTCACAAAACCAGGGAATAAAAGATTACTTGAACAAGAGTACCAAAAGTTTAAAAAACAAAAACAAGAACTAGCACTATACATATTGTTGGATAACGAAGATTTTAAAAAAGTGTCTTCTACAAATCAAAAGGAGATTAATGGTTGGATCAAAGATATTAGAAGTGGAGGTGAAAACCAAGGTATTATCGATCAAATTATAGGTGACAAACCTCATTTTACCCATGCTACTTTTGCTGAATATTTTGCCTCTTTTGCTTTCGCTGAAAAGATGATCGATGATATTAGCGGGATACAGGATATCATTAACAAAATATTACCTTATAAATCTCGTATTTTTATTAACAGCATAATTAAGCAAATAGAAATTACAAAAAGAAGAGAAATTCTTGCTTTGCTGAATGGAAAACCACTAATAAATTTTGCTACTCAAGATGGTTTTTTAAACGTTGTTGAAGCTTTATTAACTTCAAGCCATGGTGAGTGGCCGCAGCCTGACAAGGAAGGGAAAACACCTTTACATTATGCTGTTCAATATAATCAAAGCAATATTGTGGGGTATTTATTAACCTATCATAATGATATCTTAGAAGAGCATATTCTAGAGCATGGAACCTTCAAAAAAGAGGAATATAAATCGTCAAAATTAGTTCATTTTGTAAATAAAAAGGATATTCATGGTAAAACTGCTCTCTATTATGCTATCGAAAACAATGGACTAGAAATTGCTTGTGATTTATTACTAAAAGGTGCGGATAGTACAAACTTCAGCGTAAAACCATTAGTGTCATATGTTATTGAACAAGTTCGTGGAGCCTATGCTGCCCAGGATCACAAGCTAAGATCGATAGAAGAAAAATTGTTATTACAAGACCCAAGTCCAACCGCTGAACTCAGTTTACATTATCAACTACCAAGGCTACTTTCTTATTTTTTTCGGAATGGGCGCCTTGAAGTGATTAAAGCTATCCTAAATGCCATAGAGAATCCAAAGAAGAAAAAATATTTGCTCAATCAAGCGGATAACAGACAAACACCCTTAGATCGTGTGAACCTAAATGGAGAACTAAGCGATGATGATAGACTGAAGATTACAAAATATTTAGTCGATAACGGAGGTATAAAGACCAATTTTCGGGTTGGCGTTGTGAAAGAAAGAGCATGTCATTACACAAAAATTCTAGCGGCTGCTGCAAGAGATGGTCATATAAAAACTTTTCAACATTTTGAAAGTGAAGACAAAGATAATCTTAACAACCATTTATATATGGCATGTCATTTCAATAATTTTAATATCATACAGTATATTTATGATAGCTATACAGAGACTACTGCATTACATGAAGATGGCAATACTGCATTACATTTTGCAATTGATTCTGGAGCTAGCCTAAAAATTATTAAGTATTTAATTGACAGAGGAGAAAATGTTAACGCTAGAAATAAGTGGGATGAATCACCTTTATTCATGGCGATATTTAAAAAACGTAGATTGAATATAATAAAATATTTGATTAGCCATGGAGCTGATGTTAATATGGAAAGTAATTCAGGTAAGACACCTTTATTTTATGCTTTGTTGACTATAAATGATGAAATTGAACATTCAAGGGATATTATAACACGTCAAGTAGAAGATACTATAAAATACATGATAGTACATTGCAATGCAAATATTCCTAAATCATTCAGGAATCAAGCTCAATTCTTGAAAAATCCCGATGGATTTAATTTAAGTATTTATTTAGAAAGGTCACCTCGTTTAGATTTCAAGGATACAGATAGGAGGAAATTTGTTATACGTAAGGGTGGAGATGTCAATCTTACAGATAGAAATGGAAGAACACCTTTACATTGGGCTGCCGAGTTACAACAAATCGAAATTGTAGAGCTCCTGTTGCAACATGGTGCTATGTATAATGTAATTGACTTCAGAGGAAGTTCACCGCTTGATCTCTTAACATCAAGACATCCAGATTCATTGAATGAAAAAGGAAAGAAAATTGATTGGTTACTGAAAACATTAGACCAACTTTTTAATAGTAAAATTTCAACTAATCGGTTATTATCATGTTCTGAAGAGTTGGAAATGAGAGACTTTGGCCCATACACAAAAGGCTATCCAGTAGATAATCCAATAATATTTATGCTTAATGCGCAAGATAATCAAAAGAATTCATTGGTACACTTAGCTACTAATAGGAATGATAAACAAGCTTTGACACTTTTACTAAAAGCTAACCATGATTACTTGGCAGAAAAGCAATTTGATCTTTTTTTTAAAGACTACCAGCCTATATTCATAAATGCAGCTAACAACGAAGGTAATATGCCAATACATATTGCAGCCAGAAAAGGTAATACTGACATTGTTCACTTACTTTTAGAAAATGGAGCTATTTTTAATGCTAAGAACGAAGAAGGTTGTACTCCCAAAGAACTTTCAAATGATCATAATGTGGATCAACTATTGAAATCAGTTAACATGTTTTTGAATGTCAACGATGGAAAAAGTAAGCAAATAATGCAAGAATATATAAATAAACAGGGGGCATCGGTATACGTTAATGCTAGAGATAGTAATCATAAAACAGCTTTACATCACGCTGTTGCATCTAGTAGGATTGATATTATAAAGCTTCTCTTACAGAATAATGCAGATCCGAATGCTTTAGATGTTAATCATTATACGCCACTCCATTTTGCTGTTGAAAATAACAATATGGAAGCCGTTGAGCTTTTATTGAAACACGGTGCATATTTCAATATTAAAAACAAACAAGGAAAGTCACCGTTTGAACATATTGAGAACAAAACATTTGATTCTGTTAGCGATTCATGTTCAAATTTACTAGGCTCAATCAACGAATTATTTATTGGTATAGAGAGTGACGATCCTGAAAGTACTATCAATTATTTCAAGATCAGATGTCTACAACAAACTTATAGAATCAACATCGAAACTATTATTAATGTACGGGATGATCTTGGAAACACGCTTCTGCATTATGCAGCTGATTATGCTTACAGGGTTATCGTTAAGCTTTTGTTACAACACGGTGCTATCTTTAATAGAAAGAACAAATTTGAATATCCACCGATTAATTTTGCTTCCCGAGATATTTATGACTTACGAAATTCGATTAACGAAATATTTGACCATACTAATTGTATGTATTCAACACAAGTTGATATGAAAATAATAACAAATGCTCGTAATAATGAAGGTATGACAATTCTGCATGCAGCTGTTAAGGAGGCAAATCTTAATGCTATGATAGCATTGTTAAAGGCTGGTGCAAGCACTGATGCTGAAGATATTCATGATAATAGACCTCTTGATTATGCCCAACAAGGACACATAAAAATATCTTAGAAGCTAGTAGAGACCTGTTGCGAGAGGTGTGGAGTAATAATGTGAATAACGTGGAAAAACTGATTGCGAGGGAAGCTGTGGTTAGTTCTTCAGCTTTACTTCTAGCGGTTAAACATGGCTACTGTGAAATTGTTAAGAGCATGTTAAAAAGTTTCATAGTTAATGTAGAGCTAGAATATATTCTAAAATCCATGGATGACGATGGAAACTCTGGTTTGCATCTAGCCCTAGGGCATGGACATTATGAAATTGCTAAAATATTACTAGCTTATGCCAAAAATATCAACGATAATGGAACAACACTTAAGCAGCTTATCGAAACTGCTAACCATGCAAATAAGAAACCATTTGACTTATCAACAGATAAAAACAAATCAAAAGAAGTTACTGAAGCAATGTTTAATTAAGTTTAGCAATTAACGAGTGTTATTACTTTATTTTAAACTAGTCTCAATAATTAATTCAAGAATTGAGCACCGTAAAATCAACAGAAACATAAAGAAAATAATAATATGAACAAAAATTATAGAAATGCCTAATAAAATGTAATATTCCTGCTATAAATATATTAAGATTTATTGCCAACAGTCTGAGTAATATTTTGTTTATTAAACTGAAAAATGGATTTTTTGTAAATCTATTTGTTTTCACTAAAACGCACATAAAATTTTGGTTTTTACACGATATAAAGAGTGTCAGTTAGTGTTAGGAGTTTTGGTCATACTCATATATATATATTCTATAATATACATATATATAGTTATGTTTAGAGTTAGAATT
Organism: Artemia franciscana; assembly: GCF_032884065.1. Taxonomy (NCBI): domain Eukaryota; kingdom Metazoa; phylum Arthropoda; class Branchiopoda; order Anostraca; family Artemiidae; genus Artemia; species Artemia franciscana. The sequence goes on along the minus strand of NC_088882.1, from coordinate 18,540,104 downwards.
TATGATGTTGTTAGTCTTACTTTTGTTACTTTCGCTTCTACTTTTGCTATTGCTTCTACTAACATTACTATAATAATACTGTATGTACTACTAACTACTGCAAATTCTAAGACCACGAGAAATTGTGATTGTGACTCCTTATAACCGTTACTGAAGCCAATTGTGAATGTGACAGCAAATATTTATGAATATGAAGAGATTCAACTGTGACAACTTAAAAACTAAAACCTTTTCTGACAGCGACAACTTACGACAGCAACTTCTCCTTGCTTTGAGCACTTACACCTGTGAGTACTTTTGACCATGACAGCAAGTTTATTTAATACCACTGCTTGCTGATGTGGGATTAGTACATGGAACTACGACTGCTTTTGGCTGCAAAAACTAACACCTCTGAGTTCTTATGACTGCGATAAATGAAAACTCCAACTTTTTGAGACTGCGTACTCTTGCGAGAGTGACACCATGTTACTGTGACTGTATTTGCTTAAGACTACTATTAGTTTCAATTTGATTGCAACTGCTTTCGATAGGAACTATTGGAGGCTTTAACAATTTTGGATTAGAGCTACTTGTGACGGCACCTACAAGTACTAGCAACTGCACTCCGGTGTGACTGCAGAGATGGATTTTTGAGACTGTGGCTTCTCAAGACTTACATTTGCCCTAATTCAGTTTGCTGTAATTTCTGTTCATTTTAAGCTTAACTTGGTTATCAATTTCGCTTAAGTTAACTACTATAACTAGATAAGCCTAATTTGATAAGCTTAACTATTCTAACGTAACTTATCGTATCATTAGTGTATCTTGTAACTTAACTTGAAGCATAACTTGATAAGCTTAATTTAACTATTGCAAGCTTAACTTACAACAGCAACTTCTTGTGACTGAACCTACGTAAGACAGCAAATAATTTAGACCATGAATGCCACTTTTTTTAACAGCACTGATTTTGACTGTGACTCTGACTGAGTGCTTGTGACTGCGACAATTTGCACATCTGCCTCCTTACGACTGCAATAACTTGAAACTTCGACTTTTTGAAATTGCAAATCGTTGCAGGATTGATTTCTTGTAACTGTAACTATTTTTGGAGTGTGCCTGTTATTAGTTTCAGATTTGACTGCAACAACTTACGACAGAAATAAGTGGAGACTTCAACAGCTTGCATATACAATTACTTATGACTGTAGCAGCACGTGCCAGGAACTTTAGGTAGGTGCTTCTGTATCAATTTCATTATACGAGATTATGAATTTAAAAAAACACAGTTACTTAAGTACTAATTCAGTTTGCGATTATCTCTGTTCGTATTAAGATAAATTGATTAGTTATTTAATCTCTGTTAGTTTTGGGTTTTCCTTATTCAATTTTAGTGATCTACATTAATTTTCTGCTTAAATGTACTATTTGACTTTATTTCTGCTCGTCTTAAATTTAGAATAGCTCTTAAGCTCCGATGAGTAACTTATATTACGGAAAAGTTTTTTCTATGACCTTAGTTTAGCTCGTTATTGACTGGTACAATTTTTATATATTATTAAAGAATTAGTTATAAGCAAGTTTTTGTAATTCTATCAAGAATCTTTGGCTTGATACTTAAATTTCAGCGAGAACCAGGAAAATTTTTTTAAATAATTTTATCAGTGTAGGATCAGTATTGTGTGATTAATTTATGACTATGTCTTCTAAGGCTTTTGTTTATTGAATTTATATGTTATTGTATTTATACAAGTTTAATTTATGTAGCAAATATTGTGCTTAATATCTAGTGGAATGAAACTATACATAAGAATTTAATATTCGACTATTATTTACTTATTATTTATCATTCAAATATTGAGGAATTTTATTCAGACAAAGAGATTGAAAATGTCTTTCAACTTTAGACTTGTATTGGGTATATTGATATCTGAGAACAATCATCCTACAAACCTAAGGGTGGACATATAAGGGTGGACATATACGAATACACCATGCCCATCAAGAGCCCAAGAATATTACAGTTTAATTTCGTTTTGTAATCCAGAGATATCGTTAATTATATTTTTTGGTTGATAAGAGGAGTATATGTCAATATTTTTATTTCTTTGTTGAAGAATTTCGCTGTCTATATCGTGGATACTTTGTTTTAGGATTGGGATAAGGGTATTTTTCTTATGATGTCTTATTGGCTGTGTCTTGAAAATATATCTTATTGACAAGAGTTTGGATGTATTGGTACTTTATATAATTTTCTGATGAAAGGATTTAAATTGTCTGTAAACTTTCGACTTTTATAGGATCAAATCAATTTTGACCACCATAGTCTTACGATTTGAAGTATAAACACAAAAAATCAACCATTCCCCTCAACATGATTTTTAACATGCAATTTAACTTCTAGTAATTCTGTGATACAAGAGAATAACTTTGTGTGAAGTTATAACCTTGAATAGCATTGAAAACAATTCACATTGTAAGAATTGAAAAGCTAACAATGGGAAGACAATAACAGAAACAATCAAAAATAAATGTATTAAAATAACAGGAAAGGTAGGTTTTAAACTAATAAATCCTATTAAAAAAAGGGTCAATGTAAACCTAGATAACTTCGAAGACCACACTGCCTATCCATGATGAAAGTGTAACAGTTCAAAATAGGAATGTAACCTTTTAATCAACAGTGAACACACATAAAAATGTTTTAACTGGATATTTCCAACACATATACAGTGTTCATCATCAGCATTATAATTATCAGCATTAATCAAACAGTTCGTGGTAGCGAACTGTAGTAAGGAGCGACCTGGCTCAATAGCAACCGAAACTATAAAAATGGAATTTTGATACGAATAGCTACATCAAAAGAATCGCATTTTAATGCTGATTTTAAATATATAAGTTTCATCAACCGTAGTCTTGCCCATGAAAAGTTACGACCCTGAGAGAATTTGCCTTGTTCAAGGAGGCACACTCGTGCCTCTATAAAGAGGCGACACACGACAATGTTAAGCGATCTTCGGTTCCAGTGGTCGCAGACGGATGGGGAGGGGTGCATTCCGTAGCCCGAGCTCCAACTAAGAAACCTGCAAAATTTCATCCCCCTCCAACTTTTTCTTCATGGGGAAAATCTGGCCGAAAGTTTCGACCTGTCAACCCAAGCCCCCCTTTAACGTTGTCCGAAATTCACAAGTTAAGGTCCCCTAAGGCCCAGGAGCTTATCCGCGAAATTTCAGCTTGATCCGATAACTCCTTCCCTGTTTTCCAGAAACCACGCATAGCCACTTAAAATTCATTTACTTTTTTTTCCTAGACGCCTACAGGTCACATCCGACATCGGATCTGGGTGTACGAAGACTCATTCGATGCGGAATTCTCCGAGTAAGTGCCCATAAAAGTTTCGTAGGAAAATCTTAACCCCCTGAAAGTTTCGACCCTCCAACCCCCCCCCCCCCCCACCCCTTTTAACGTTGTCCGATCGGGCTGAAATTCACAAGTTGAGGTCCCCTACGGCCCAGGAGCTTATCCGCGAAATTTCAGCTTGATCCAATAACTCCTTCCCTGTTTTCCAGAAACCACCCATTAGCTATTGAATTAACGGATTTCTCTCCATAAGAGCCCATGTTAATTTGAAATTTTTAAAAGCTATTGAGAAGTTATATTTACACACATGCAAGTTATTAGCTCAGTTGGTAGAGTGTGAGACTTTTAATCCTCGGGTCAAGGGTTCAAGTCACTTACGGGCGGTTTTTTTTCACAACATCAAAAAAATTTTGATAACACCTGGACAGCTTATCATTTGAGAGATAACAGAATATTAGCTTCTTATGAGCAAAAGAAACATTTCGGTCATTCTATCTATTTTTTTTTCTATTTTATACAATGATTTAAAAGCGGGGGGGGGGTTCCTCTCCTAATTCCTGTACGAGGAGTACAGGAATTATTAAATTACATCCACCATGGATTGTAGAAAAACGTACAGAATTAATATGAAAAAAAATTAAACCTGTACAAAAGAGTCTTTAAAAGCGGGGGGTTTGCCTCTCCTAATAGTCTTCTTATAGTCCTAATAGTCTAATAGTCCCATGTTAATTTTTGAAATTCTTAAAAGTTACGAATATCAACATTAAAGTACATCAAAATAATCAGCTCGGCACGGCGAGAATGACTGCAAGCATCATAAAAATCCAGCTCCATTCCAGAAAAATTTTGATAACACCTGGACAGCTTATCATTTGAGAGATAACAGAATATTAGCTTCTTATGAGCAAAAGAAACATTTCGGTCATTCTATCTATTTTTTTTCTATTTTATACAATGATTTAAAAACGAGGGGGGGGGGCAGCCACCCAAGTTCCTCTCCTAATTCCTGTACGAGGAGTACAGGAATTATTAAATTACATCCACCATGGATTGTAGAAAAACGTACAGAAATAATATGAAAAAAACTTCGTTTTCTTAAAGAGTTAAAGAGGCTGCGTCCCAAAGTCGAACCTTAAAACGTACAGGAATTAGAAGAGGCAGTTGGGGGGCTGCCGCCCCCCAAACCCCCAGCTTTTAAAGACTCTTTTGTACAGGTTTTTTGTTTTTTTGCTAACCCCCAGCTCTTGGCTTCGGAAAGGCCCTCTTTTAATTAACAAAAAATTGAAATGAATGAATAATGGAATAACTTCGAAAAATGTTAAACACAAGAGGACAGGAGAACCATTGCGCCGAAACTAGTAATTAGTAACAATGAAGTCCCCCCCAAAAAAAACCTGTACAAAAGAGTCTTTAAAAGCTGGGGGTTTGGGGGGTGGCAGCCCCCCAACTGCCTCTTCTAATTCCTGTACGTTTTAAGGTTCGACTTTGGGACGCAGCCTCTTTAACTCTTTAAGAAAACGAAGTTTTTTTCATATTATTTAGAAAATAGGGGGAAACACTTCCTAAAAATCATAAAATCTTAACGAAAATCACACCATCAGATTCAGCGTATCAAAGAACCTTATTGTAGAATTTTCAAGCTCCTATCTACAAAAATGTGGAATTTTGTATTTTTGATAGAACCGACATGAAATCTTCAGGTTTGGAATTTTGCTTTAAGGACGATGAAATAGATTTATGATGTTGTAGTAATCTCATTTTTAAATTCTGGTTAGTATGTCCCACATAAGAGCTTTCACAAGCACTTGGGATTTTAGAAACCCCACTTTGTTGCTCTAAAATTCTTTTAAGGTTTTCACTCAGCACTGGAACATATGGTAAAGAACAAAAAACATCTTTCGTTTCTGTTTTTTCCAGAATATTGTTAGAAAATTCTAGAAACTTTTTCCTTCTTTTTGAAAATGTCTGGTCAATTAACCAGCCTGAATAATGGTTACTTATTAAACTCTCCTGTAACAACAAGAATTCCTCCTCGATGAATTTGGAGAACAAATTCTAAAAAAGCAGTCAGTTAAGGATATGATTAAACCAATTTTTACTTGGCGAGCATGACCAGAGAAGAACGACAAAAATCTATTAATGTTAGTAGGTTTTCTGCAAATTTTAAAATCCAGACTATTTTCATTTTCTAAAAGAAGAACATCCAGAAATGGATGTTTCTTATCCTCTTCTAATTCTATTATAAATTTTAAAACACCTTCCCAAAAATTAAGATGTTCTAAAAAACCTTTTAATTCCTCCTCCCCATAATTCTATACTGAATTTATGTCATCCATGTATCTCCCCCAAAATTTGTGTTTTAGAAATATGAATCTAACGCTAATGTTTCAATATTTCCTACAAAACAATTTGCTAAAAGACTTTAAGAGGGCTCCCATGGGTAAACCATTTACTTGTTAAAAAAACCCGCTCTGAATTAAAAAAATAAAAGAACGTATTGCACAACCTAACTAAATTCATAATTACACCGACTTCCAGAACTGTTTCACCACTAATTATGTCCAAACTTCTTAATATCTTTCTTTCAAGAAGAATGTCTGCGGCTTTTACATCAATACTCATATATATTGACACTATGTCGAAACTTGAGATTATAGAATTTGAAGAAATTTTCACTTCTTTTAGTTTTTTTTTACAAGTTTTGACGAATTTTCAATGTAATCCTACAGTTAAAAGCCTTTCAAAGTTTGCTTTAAAACCAGAAATCCCTAACAATTCTATTAAAGACATAAAGGTTCCTAATAATTTAAGAAGGAGTGAATCTATTATTATTATCATAAAAGCAGACAAGGGTAACACTTTAGTGGTAATTAAATAAAAAAAAAATAAGCTTTCTAAACTGAAAGTAAGAAGCGACATTGAAACTTAAAACTAACAGAAATCACTTCGTATATGAAAGGGGCTGCTTCCTCATCAACACCCCGCTCTTTACGCTAAAGTTTGACTCTTTCTCTCAACTCTTCTTTTTAAAACAGTAAAAAAACTTTAGCGTAAAGAGCGGGGCGTAGGTGAGGAAGCAGCCCCTTTCATATACGAAGTAATTTCTGTTTGTTTTAAGTTTTAATATCGTTTTCACGTTAAAGGGGGTCGGGGGAGGGGGTTACGTGGGAGGATCTTTCCATGGAGGAATTTATCATGAGGGAAGAAAATTTCCATGAAGGGGCTGAAGGATTTTCTAGCATTATTTTCAGGTGGAAGTAAGGAGCACCATTAGAAACTAAAACGAACAGAAATTATTACGTATATAAGGGACTTTGTCTCCTCCACAATACCTTACTCTTTACGCTAAAGTATTTTTTTAGCAATTTCAAACTATTTGTTCTATGGCTTTTGTGCTTCAGGGGTCATTCTTAAAGAATTGGGACCACATTGAAGCTTTAGTGTAAAGAGCGAGGCATTAACGAGGGTGAGAACCCCCTCATACACGTAATAAAAATATACAAATGTAGAATTTCGTTACATAAGTTAATTTGTAAGTTACATACATTGATTACTAATGAAAAGGTTCGTAAGAAAAAATTCTAGTTGCCTTTTTAATTTACCAAAAATAGGAGTGCAACTAGGTCTCCTCCCCCACTCCTTTTTTATCAAAATCGTCCGATCAAAACTATGAGAAAGCCATTTAGCCAAAAAAAAAATATGTATATTTCATTTTAATTATTCATGTGAGGTGAACCAAAATTAAAACATGCATTAATTAAAAAACCTTCAGAAATTAAATAGAAAACAAGTTTTTCAACTGCAAGTAAGGAACGACATTAAAACTTAAAACGAACAGAAATTATTCCGTATATGAAAGGGTCGTCCCCTCTTCAACGCCTCGCTCTTTACGCTAAAGTTTTTTATTGTTTTAAAAAGTAGAGTTGTGAGAAAGAGTCAAACTTTAGCGTAAAGAGCGATGTGTTGAAGAGGGGACAACCCCTTTCATACACGGAATAATTTCTGTTCGTCTTAAGTTTTAATGTCGCTCCTTACTTGCAGTTAAAAAACTTGTTTTTTTTTATTTAATATTTTCAAAGACAACTACATCTTCTTTGAGTTTAACATACACTCAAAAATAAAAGCAAATTAATTATTTATTCCCGAGGAAATAGCTTCGACCAGGAGTCTTCAGCAAAATACACTACTGCCAATATTACTTTTTGAACTTTAAATTCCTCAACCAGGCACACCGTTGTACCTATAGTAGAATCCAAGTGAATATAAAATCCCTGTGATATGTGAAGCTTGTAAAATACTTGTATTTCGATAAAAAAAAACCCATAAAACTTCATATATCTGTGTTAAACTCCAATTAAAATCTAAGCCAATTTTTTTTTTTTTAACGGTCCAATTTCCCTGAAATACCATGTTGGGTTAGAAAGTAAACTGCTGTATTAGTCACTGGAAACCTTTATTACGACACAGGCTTCAAAATTGGTACGGTTACAATTATAAAACAACCCAATATAAAAAAAAAAGAATTATATAAACATATGTGCCAATATTAGCTTACTTGAGAACTTTTTGCGTTTTAACTGAGAAGATCAATATATAGCAGGCAAAATTTTCTGAACTACGAATTTATTTTAATCGTGGAATAAACCTCTCGAGAATAATTTTATGTTCAAATCTACCCAAAAAAAAAAAAAATTTCATATCTATTTTTCAAGGTTTTGTCTTGAAAAACTCCATTAGCTTCCGTGGTGCTCACTTACAGTAGCGACAATTGTAAATATTGGTATTTGTGGTTTTTAGTTATTGGTTTGGAATTTTATTTGATTTTAAGTAATTTTAGTTTTTATCTTTGTTATATTTATTTTCAATGCATCACTTTAGCTCATCTTACTGACTAAATATTGAACTATCCCAAATGGGATGAGCTAGTATAGAAGCTATGCAATATCAAACAGTTCGTGGTAACGAACTGTAGTAAGGAGCGACCTGGCTCAATAGTAAACGAAACTCTAAAAAACGTATTCTTGATGCTAATAGATAGATCAAAAGAATAAGATTTTTAAGCTGATTTAAAAAATATAAGTTTAATCAAATTTAATATTAACTATCAAAATTTACGAGCCTGTGAAAAGTTGCCGCATTTTGGAAAATAGGACAAAAACACCCCCTAAATTCATAGAATCTTAACAAAAATCACACCATCGGATTCAGCAAATCAGAGAACCCTAATGTAGGAGTTTCAAGTTCCTATCTACAAAAATGTGGAATTTATAATTTTTTCCAGAAGACCCATCACTCGTGCGTGTTTGTTTATTTTTATTTTTTTCCCAGGGGTGATCGTATCGACCCAGTGGTCCTAGAAGGTCACTAAAGGGTTCTTTCCAACGGAAGTTAAAATTTCTTGTGCCCTTTTTAAGTGACCAAAAAATTGGATGGCAGTTAGTCCCACGCTCATTTTTTTCCCACAGTTAACAAGTCAAAATTTTGAGATAGCAATATTGTTCAACATAGCTAAAAAACCTAATAAATATGTCTTTGCGGACGACTTACTCCCTCACAGTCCCCGATGGAGGGGCTGCAAATTACAAACTTTGAACAGAGTTTACTTATAGTAATGTTTATTGGGAAATGTACGGACATTTACAGTTTTTTTTTTGTTTTCTGGGGGGAGAGGGGTTGAGGGGAGGAGGTTACGTGGGAGGATCTTTTCATGGATAAATTTGTCATAGAGATAGAGAATTTCCATGAAGGGGGCGCAGGATTTTCAAGCATAATTCAAAAACAAAACAATAAAAAAAAGATGAAAAAGTTTTTTCAACTAAAAGTAAGGACCAGCATTAAAACTTAAAACGAACAGAAATTATTATGCATATGAGGTGTTCATCTCCTCCTAAATATCTCACTCTTTACGCTTAAGAATTTTTAGTAATTTTACTTATTTATTCTATTGCCTTTGTGATTCAGGGGTCATTCTTAAAGAATTTGGACAAAATTGAAGCGTTAGTATAAAGAGCGAGGTATTAACAAGAGGGCAAACCCTCTCATATACGTAATAAAAATATAACGAATATAGAAATTCATTAAGTAGGTTAATTCGTAAGTTACGTATACTTTTACTAATAAAAACATCTGTAAAAAACTAAAAGTTCTAGTGGCCTTTTTAATTAGCTAAAGACTGGAAGGCAACTAGGCCTCCTCCCCCAATCCTTTTTTCTGAAAGTCCTCCGATCAAAACTAAGAGAAAGCCATTGAGCCAAAAAAAAAAAAATTTGCAAATTTTGTTTTAATAATTCATTTGTGGAGAGCTAAAATCAAAACATGCATTAATTCAAAAACGTTCAGAAATTAAATGAAAAAAAGTTTTTTTTTTTTAACTGAAAGTAAGGAGCGACATTAAAACTTAAAACGAACAAAAATTACTCCGTATATGAAAGGGACTGTTCCTTCCTCAAGGGTTAGCTCTTTTTGTTTTAAACCCTTTTTTTTATATAATCCTCAAGAATAAGAGGAAAGAAATCACTTAAATTGGTATCACCTCGGACAACTACTAAGGAAAACTTTAACCAAGAGTTAATTGAAATCGCAATTTAATGTTTATTCCAGGAAAATCCTAGCAAGGAAGAGGTTCTTCCGAATTTTTGGCTAGAATATGCGAACAGCTCATTGTAACGATCTGTAGTAAAGGACCAACCCGGTTCAATAGTAACCAAAACTCTAAAAAACGGAGTTTTGATTCCAATAGATATATCAAATGTATCAAAAAAGGAGATAACCCGCCTAACAGATACAGAAGCTTATTGAAAATCACACCCTTAGATTCCTTGTATCAGTGAACTCTTCTGTTGAGGTTTCAGGGTTCTATCTGAAAAAATATGGACTTTTGAAGTTTTTGCCAGAAGGAAGATCACGGGCGTTTTTTTTTTTTTTTTTTTTTTTTTTTTTTTTAAGGGATGATCGTGTCGACCAAGTGGTCCTAGAATATCGTGAGGGGAATAATTCAATAAAAGGGAAATTAAAAGTTCTAATGCCCTTTATAACTGACCAAAATAATTGGAGAGCAACTAGGCCCCCTCCCACGCTCCCTTTTTGCTTAAAAGGATCTGATTAAAATTTGGAATATTTATTTTGTTCGGCATAGTTGAAAGGCGAATAAACATGCCTTTGGAAATATCACAACCCGACAAAGTCCATGGGGAAAGGCTTAATATAAAAAATTTATCCATCATTTTCGTATAGCGTTTGTTGTTGGAAAGTATACATACATTTTTCTGGGGAGGGGTGAATTTTTTGCTGGTAGTATCTTCCACATGGATAATTTTCCGTGTGGAGGGAAGTCTTCAGAGGGTGAATTTTCCAGGGAAAATTTAACGCTAGGGGTATTTGCCAGAAACTTTGTACAAAATTCTTCTTATGACTTGCTTTCTAAAAGCCAACTAAGTTGTCCAGGGCAAATTTTCACCCAAATTGAATTGTTTAGAGAATAAATCCTTGGGGAGGAGAGATTTATCCGTGGAGGTATAGCCAGATTTCCTGAGACTACTTAAAACGATCTGAAATTACATAAAAAAAAGCATTTTCAACTGAAAGTGAAGAGGTACACTAAAACTTAAACCGAACAGACACTATTACGTATCCTAAACAAGGGGCGGGGAGCTGTTCTTCCTCAACACCTCACACTTTACGCTAAAGTTTGAATTCTGTTCCAGTTCTGTAGGAACGACTCTTGAAACACTTCGTTTAATTAGAAAAATAAAAAGCTTTTTTGTAAAGAACAAAAAACTTTAGCATAAAAAGCAAGGTTTTGTGGAGGAGCAACCTCCCTCATATCCGTAATAAAGTTTCTATGTCGCTCCTTACTTTCAGTTGAAAAGTAAGGAGTTTAAAAAGTTTGAAAATGGATCATAGGAGCATTTAATAGAAAAATGCTTTTTTTTCGTAATTCTACCAAAAAAAAAGTTTGCAAAGAAAACAATTGAGAAACAAATTGTTTTCCCTCTCAGTTTTATTAAAATAAATTATACTTTTTTTTGCATTTTGATGTTTTACATTTTTTATCAAAAAATTGTAGAACAGTTTCACCGTGAACCTCCCCCCTCCCATGGATAGTTCCTCCCACGCAATATTTCAATATCCAAAATCTGAAGAATTGCGCAGTAGTGTACTTCTTCCCCCTTAAGAGAGTTCCCAAGAGGATTCTGACCTCGCTGAAAATTTTTCCCTGGCAACTCTCTTCAACCGTCTCCAAATCTAAAACTAAGTCGCCAAAAAGAAAGTAGGATAAATGAAATGAATTCTGTATATGAATTCTCAGCAATTTTCTCTGTGTAAAAGTTTTCTCTGAAAGCTCATCACCAGAAACTTACACCCTCCAACAATAAATTGTCTTGGAGAAACCCCCCCTCCTAAAAATATCTTTATACTAAAAAATAACTTATTAAATTACCATCCTTTCCCAGCGTCAGGAGGTCATGTTATCCCCAAAAGCATGTTCATTGAGCATTTTAACTATGCTGAACAAAATCAAAATCAGAAAACATCAAAATTTTCATCAGACGGTTTTGGAGAAAAAACCTTGGGGGAAGGACTTGTTACTGTGCTACTTTTTTGGCCAATTGCAAAAGGCAGTAAAACTTTGAATTTCCATTCGAAGGAGCCGTCTCCTGATCTTCTATGACTATTGATTCGATAAACCCCCTCCCACTACCATAAAAATACAACCCGTTTTCTTTCTTATGGCAAAGAAATGCAAAATTCTACTTTTTTCGCATGCAAGTCGCTAATTCTTCCTCATAAAATAAATCTTCCTTCACGTCCAAGGTGTCACAAACTTTATTTTCTCTATATCTTTTCCTGCAATTCTATCCTGGTTTACCAAATTCTTAAAACGTTCAGACCATCTCTCTTTAACTCTTTCCTCACCACCAGCTGCTGCCTTATTCTTATATTTAACTGGGACAATTCCAGATTCTCTATCCATTTATAAGCTCGTACAATAGTTTATTATTGTGCCGTTTAGATGCATCTTTCAGATCCTCTGCATTTTATCCTTGGCTTCCACTTGGCACCTTCTTAGTTCATATTTTAGTGTTTTCTCGACTTGCTTTACATTTCTCTTGTTTTCTTTGGATCTATATATCACTTAGAAATTTCTTGTAAAAGACCCTTCTCCTCTCTATTAAATATTCAGAATTTTTTACTCATATTTCCTAATGTGATTCTAACTTTCATCCCTGAGACACCATTAGCCACTTTACAAGGTATTTTCCTAAAAGTATTCCATCCATCTTTTACATTGTCAAGTTGGAAACTCTTTAATTTAGTTCTCAACTGTTCCAAGTAATTATCTCTCAAATTCCCATCCCAGAGTCTACCAATGTCATAACTTCCCCGAAGATAGCCACCCTTCCAAAATTTCAGCTTTAAATTAGTCTCAGACTCTACTAGATGGCGATCTTTACTTTTAACGTTAATAACAGCACTCCTCTATATATTATCTTATTATACCATATATACCTTTGATTACAGAAACCAGATAACCACTACTATTGTCTTAAATTTGAATGTTGACCATTGTATCAGGAACTGTAATTGGGGAAATTCGAATGTTTGTCACTCCGGATCCTATCCATCTCTTCAAAGAATTTTTTTTACTTCTTTGCCAATTTGTTTTTGGCATCTTTAATGTTTCTGCAAGTACTTTTAAAAACTTGACTTGTGCTTACGCATTATTAATGGCCGAGTTTTCGTCGTTTGGTAAAAAGAATCTTTTCTCCCTCAGCTTCTTTTGACAGCTGAGAATATATATCCTTTTTCACGATCTTGCTCTCAAGTTTATATTTGTATATATCACTCTCAAACAGCAGTATTAGAATATAATGGGCATCAAAATCACTTTTTTCACCTCATCTCCCTTATTGTTCCAGATTAAATTTTTCTGTAAACTAGTATCCAAATTAATTTGTAGTCGACCGAATACCATCTTGAACAAATGACGCTGAGGAGTCGAATGCAGTAAGTTTTAAAACTTGCACTCTGTCAATCCCGACTGTCTAAAATTGAATTTAGTGACGAAAAGGACCGCACCAGTGAATTCAGAGAGAATTGGTTTGTTAGGTTAAGCAATAATTGCAACTTTAACAATGAAACTGAAGCATTCAATTATTCTTCAAAATTCAATTAGTTTGAATTTACTAGTTTGTAGTTAGTTTGCAATAATATAATTAACTCAGATAAACCAGATTCCCATCATTTGATGGTGGAATTCAGTTCAGGGCTGTAGAATTCTTTGCTTTAGTTTTATATCTTGGAAGCAATTAGTTGTCATTAAGGTTCTGGACTCACTTTGTGATGTTTAGAGTTGGGACTCATTGAAATTTATGTATATTTTGTAGTTTCTTTATCTCAAAAGACCAAGTTTTAATGGAAGATTAAAATTTATTTGAAACACTTTCATAAAAGAGTAAATAAAATTAAATAGTAAATAGATAAAATAAATAATTCCCGCAAACACATGCCTCCTGTCATTAAAGCTAGTAACATACAGGCACCTGAGAGCAAGACTCGATGGGGAACATGAAAAATAACCATCATTACCTGTTGCTTCCCATAAAAGGAAGCCGAGGAGCAAGATCAGTATAAGTTTATACCTTATTATTTTTATAAGACTTGTTAGTACCTCCCATGATTACCTTGGCCTTTGAGGAGATATAAATACTAGCATTAAAAATAAGTGTCGCCTGTGGGATTTGCCGTTTGACCAGTAATGGTAGATAGCCTAAATGACAACAGGGAGAGAATATTACAGTTTTCAACACGTGGTTTCAAAGACTCAACTTAGCCAAGTATAGCTGATATGATCGACCAACGAAGAAGATGATCGACTACACCATCATGCACCATCGATGGCTGTCGTTTGTGCAGAATTTTCCTACCTACGAAGCCGCTAAAGTTAAGAACACAAACCATAGGTTGCAGCCGAAATCTTGTTCCAGCCAAAATCAGCCTTCGCCTTAAAGTTAACAAAAAACCGACAAATATCTTAAAAATTAATACCTTTTGTATCCAGCAAGAACCTGCCCTGGCTGAGTCGTATCAAGTCAATGGTCAATCAACAATGATGGATCAACAGAAAAGATGACCGACTACACCATCATACGTCATTGATGGCTGTCGTATGTGCAGAATTTTCACACCTTCCAAGCTCCTAAAATTAAGGAGCACCAACAATAGGCTTGTTGCAGCCGAAATAAGGCCTCACATTAAAGCTTTAAAAAACAGCCAAACATCAAAATTGATACCTATCGTGTCCATTAAGAATACATAATACATAAAACTCACGAGGAACCTACTCTCATCCTGAATCCTGATGAAGAGAAACCGTTTGGTCTAAGATTCAAACGACGAAACCGATTCAGAGCCATAGTGCTGTCCGAGAGGCTATTAGATAAGGGTAAAACCATGCGTCATTCCAAATGGTCTGACTGCACTGTATTGTATTACAATTTATAAGCTTATCGGAATTCAATGTATGATGCAGATCATAAAACAAAGTAGTAAAAAATTCCATAAAATATATTGTTGTAACCTCACTCGAAAATTAGTATACCAGTGTTAGTAGCTGGTGTCCCTTTAGTTGACCTATTTCCGAATTAAAAAATGGCTGTACTAAGGAGTATATAGTCAATGTTTGCACAGTCCCCCAACAGAAAAAGCTTTGTTTTGAATTATCCGGATTCTTCTATAGTTGACATAACAGTCATTGCCCAAAAAGCATACCCATATACAATATAAGGATTGATAATTGAACCATAAATAATCTTTAATACACCAACCTGGAACAAATTATGAAAACATAGAAGTAAGCCTAGGCTTCTTGCCACTTTAGAAAATGTAGTATCACTCTACTTCTTCCGATTTAAATTACAATAAAAAAAATCCCAAGTAATTTGTTTTAAAACTTGAAGTTTTTGGGAAAAGAAGAAGAAGCAGAAAAAGAAAAACAGGCAATTGCTTCTTATAAAAACCGTATAAAATTTAAATTAGACCAACTTTGGAGTTTTTAACTAGGATAAGATTTTAGCGATAGATACTACAAAAATATTCAATGGTAATTGATTCGGATTTATATCTCCATCCAAATGACCACGGGCTTCACGAGGAGAGGGAGGAGGGGGGGGTAGTACCCCTAAATTTTGACACTCGGTGAAAGTTTGACGAAAAGCCCAAAATTACACTCTATACGAGAAAAAAAACATCCTAGCTTAAGCGGATTAGATATTAAAAACTTTAGATCCGGTTTAGACACAAATTTCAATATCAGGTACTTAAGATTTAAAATTCAGTTGTACAATTTCCAAATCTTGTTAAGAAAGTCTCGAAGTGATATGTTTAGTCAGTAAATGTAGTTTAAGTCGAATCGAAATCTAAAATCATACCGGAAATTGGAAGAAGAAAGTTGAAGATTTGGTTGAATTTTGCAAGAAATGTTAATTTTATTCCTCTTTTCTTTTTAAATCAAAGTGAACTTTCTGGAACAGATCTAGTAAAATGCGCAATCCTTCAACTTTGTATTTTTGTTGTTTTGTTAAATTAGTCCAATTCAAACTAAGAAAGCAAAATTTGATTCTAATCTTAGAAAAGGTATTTTTTTTTATTGAACTTATTGCTTTTGCATTAGTTTCACTTCATTGATCTTTAATCTTTTTTGCCAAAGTTGAACAATGAGCAATAAAATACGCAAAAATGGTATTGTTGCAAGGGTTCAAAAATATACTTTCAGCTCACGGCTTCTTAGCAATATTCCCAGCTTAATATTATTGATTGGAGCTAAAGTTTTATATGTGCTAAAAAACAAGAAACAACGATTAAAAGTATTAAAAGTATTTAATTAAACTGTCGTGGCTCTATCAATAATAAGACATATATCGTTAATAATAATAAGAAAAATAATAAGACAGGGTATGAATCATTCCCCATCGTTCCTTAACAAAATGAAAAACGATTCATATTATAGAAAACAGGCCTTAAACGAAATTTACCTCAGCCACAGGATTTTTTTTTCAAATTTCAAAATAAACAGTAGCCTAAATTCTTATCAGTTTGTCTTATCTCTAAGAAGCAATAAAATAAAATTTGTTTATTAAAATGAGTTGAATAAGTCTTTAAGTGAAAGTTTTTATTTAGAAATATTACCAAATCAGTTGTTTCTTTCGTTTGCATGAAATACGGTAACATGTTGTTTTTCATAGGCTACAGGGGAATCCTAGTTGATGGATTGGCTAGCCAAATGTTTCTGTTTACGGACTATTCAGGTGGCTAAGAAATAAACTTACCTCTGCAATCAGAATTGCATCCTGAATCCAAATATAACATGTATTTGCATTGGAAATTAACTTTACTCCTCCCCTAATTATCCAATTTAGTGAATCTACTTGCACATTAGGGGTGGGGTTAAAGTAAAAGCATACCTGTATAGTCAAAATTGCATCCTGAATCAAAATTTAACATTCATTTGCATCAGAAATGAACTTTACGTCCTTTTTTCTCTGATGTGCAAATATATACCCTGAATTGATAGGCCTATATATAGGGGGTAGGTTTCATTTCCAATGCAAATGAATGTTAAATTTGGATTCATCTGCTTTTTAGGGTTGAAAGCTTGCTAAGAGCCAAGTTCTTTGACATTTTTGGCTAATACTATGTTTGTTTGATGTTTAATAGAGTAGCCTATAGGGCTGTCAAGGATACAATTGATCCAAACTAGGTTTCAAACCAGGCTTTGTCCAAGACCTATTTTCATTACTTTCTTTGGTATCAGTTTAGTGGTTGACTACTTCTAAAGGAAGCTTGCTAATAAAATTATTCTAGTACTAATTGATCCATTATTTTGTTCTCTTTTCATATACATAAAGACTGTTTTTCTGACACTACCAAACAGGTTTATTATTGTTATCTAAATGTAGCATGGAAATTTACCAATTTTGAAGGCAAAGACTCATGTATCCACCATATTTCTAAGGATATCAAGATCAATCTTGATAAATTATAAATCAGAAGGTTTTGCAACTCAATCCACTAATTTAGAATCATGTGCATGAAGAGTGAGAATGATGTAGAAGGTGAAGCAACTTAGTCCAAGAATAATACCCTAAGGGATCCTCATACAACTCTTGTAGAGGAGGTACAAAGAGGCAATCTTTCGCCAAAGCTTATTATGGGCTTAGGAGGATTATGTCTACAGGAATGTTTTTGTCTAGTAGGGCTTAGATTTATTTTTGCATCTGTAGAAGGTTATGTGTCAGTGGATCTTCCAGATGTCAAACCATGTTGAGAAGGAGTTAAGATGCTATTGACCTCGAAATGCTGCATTGAAGTCTTATTCACATACGTTTTAAGTACTTTGGCAACAGAGCAAGTTATGCTGACAGAACAGTAATTTTCAGTGCAGTCTTTAGTCTTAATGTTTCTTGGTTCTTCTTTTCATTAACATTAAAGGTGTTTTTATTAAATAGATAATCATGGTTTCTTCCAATGACATCCACATTCTTAGAAAATTCAAATCATACCTATATTCACAATCCTGCTGTGATCACTTAGGCAAAACTAGATTTCACATCTAATCAAGAATGCAGAAACTATTTTTAACAAAGAAAGATGATGGACAACAGTCTAGAGCTGCCACTTTCTTTAAGGGAATATATTCAAACAAAAAGAATTGTAAGCCTACCGTTAGGTTTTTTATTTCATGCTCATTCAAGATATCATGTTTGCTTTTTTTGAAGTTCTCCCCCCCCCCTCTAACTGTATAGTCCTAGTTATGTATTTCTCTGTTATTTATTTCTCTTGATGCATTTTGCACTGAGTTGCAAAGTAGACAGTCTAGTCTAGACTGTCTAAGCTAAGTGATATTCAGTTTTACCCAAGAGACTGGATTAGAATTGTAGACAAAATATTGTATCGAGAATAATTTAAATATGAATAGCAATGAAAGTCAATGTGATAATCAGATTAATAGAAGCATACTGCATTTTAGAAAGCTATATTTTTTTGTATAGTAAATTAAATTGTTTTCTTTAGCATGATGTATATCCTATTGCTATATATAGGACAATCAGGGGGTGTTGGAGGGTGATACTTTTGGTTTGTATTACTACTACTACTATTACTACTTGTACTACTACTACTGCTGCTACTAAAGCTAAGGGTATTAAGGTGAAAAACTTGGAAATGTTGAAACTGGATTAAACTAAATCGAAACAAATTGCGCCTACACAGGCTGTTGAGAAGACGTGTCAGAAATGTCTCAGGAATGAATGATGGTATTAACTTAAAACTTTCATCGTGTGATTAGGAAATGTTGAAGAAACCAAAGGGGCTATGTGCTTACACCTACTAATGTTGCTACTGTTACTACGCAAACTAAGAATATTAGGGGAAGCTTTCAAGGAGTATTTAGGCGGTTGCATAACCAAATGAAAACGAACTATGAGCTTAGAGATTTTCAAAACGATGAAACAAAGCAACATCTCAAGAATGGCTTACATTACTAAGGTAGATATTTAAGGATAAGTTTTGGTGGATTTCAAACTAGCCAGAATGCACTATGTGTATAGACTATCAATACTTCCACTACAGTTACTTAACTAATGACACTAAAGGGTGTTAAGGTGAAACTTTCAAGGAGCATATTTTGGAAATTTCAATTAAATGGAAAGACTATATGGATATAGGTTTTCAAAAGGTTAATAACATGTTTTACAGGTAATACACGTTTTTTAAAGGGTGATAAGCAACATCATAAGCAGTGCCACTCTATAGTGACTAACAACTTTACTGTAATTTTTAAGGGAGGTGTTTAGATTGGAAGTTAAAAGTTCTAATACCCTTTTTAAAAGTCTAAAAAGATTGGAACGCAAGCAGCACTCTTTCCAGGCCAATTCCTTTTCGTAACACATCCAATAAAATTTTTAGCCCGCTATTTTGTTCAGCTTAGTAGAACAGTCAAGTAACTCTGGGCCAATATGTAACGTACAACACTTGCCCTTGGGACTTTGAGTCGTTTTTTTTTCATCCACGGATGCATAGTGTTTTTTTTTACTTTTTGACTATTCTGCACAAGATAGCTGTTCCAAAATTTTGGTAAATAAACAAATGATGATTTGATAAGTATGGTATATAAAATCAATGAATCAAAAGAGGATTTAGAATATTGACTATAAAATTATCTATAGTATGCATTGAAAGAATAACCAATTGATATGGTCAGCACCAGATTTAATCGGAAACTTATTTTATTTTGCACTACCAAAATTTTTTGAACTTTGTACTGTGGAATGACTTGGGACTGGGGTTTAGGCTTGTTTCGTTTCTATTACTTTTGACTCATACAAAGGAACTAGAACTTTCAGTTTCCTATCAAGTAAGCCTTTTGCTAAGTTTATAAGGCCACCCATTCCATAAAACAGGGCAAATTTATTGAAGAGTTGCGTATACTTCTACCTCCGGGCTCTGGGGGGTGGTAGTTCTGAACCATGAATGCTTTGTTGTAAGAGATTTGGAATATTTTGAACAAAATGGATAATTCAAAAAATTGGCCGAATATATTTTTGGAAAGAGGCCGTGGGACAGGAGCAAATAACCCTCTCATAAGTTTTGACTCTTGAAATTGGAAATACAACTTTCAGTTTACAATGAAACTAGTCTCTTCCAAAGTATATACGGTCATGCGCTCACTAAAAACCTTATATTTCCCCAGGACATAGCTTACAATCCTTGCCACTGGTTTCTTGTGGGATTGTTAATCCTGGAGGCTTTTGACTATTTCGAACAAAATGTCTATCTACGAATTTCGATCGGATGCATCTGGGAAAAAGAGGTTTTAGGAGGGAGAAGTGGGGGCTTGTTAAAATTCGATTACTTTTTACTAAAATTGGGAACTGAACTTTCAATTTACAATCAATTGAGTCTCAATCAAAGTTTATTCTATCCTCTGTTATTAAAAACTTTATATTGTCCGTTTTATAACTTATAACCCACACCCCCGGCTCTGCATGGCTGTCAGTCCTGGAGACGATGACTATGTTATCCTTGGCTACATGATATTGAACAAAATGATTATTTCAAAATTCCAAATTTTGAAATTCAATCGGTATTTGGGTAGAAGAGGGTACGCGGGGTAACTTTTGAGGCATAAAGAGGAAAGAGAAATTTCATTTCTAATTGAAATCACCCTTTTCCAAAATTTATACGACCACCCTTTTCATAAATACCCAATATGCCCCTGAGGCATAATGTACAACCATTGCCCATAGACACTAGGAGGTTTTTCCAGCCTTAAAGGAATTGCTAAATGTAAACTAATTTGAATGAAATAATTATATTAAGAGTATGATCGGTTTCATTTGGGGACAATAGGGCGTATGGTGGGTTAGCTTCTCTCCAATCACTTTGACTCTTGAAAAGGGAACTACAGCCAAACTTCATTCTGTCAGCTTTTTTACAAGAGCCCTATATTTACTTATGGCATCAGTCCTTGCTTTCATGATCTAGAGGTTGTAAGGACCCTAAATGACTTATTATGTTATCTTTGAACTATTTTGAACCGAATCGTTATCTTAAAATTGTGATCTGAAGCATTTGGAGGAAAGATGGCGTGTTTGGGAGGGGGCGGCTCTTACCCTCCGATCGCTTTTGTCTCTTAAAACGGGGAGCTAGAACTTTTAGTTTTTACTTAAATGAGCTTCCTCCTAATCTTGAGCTCATGGGAATTATCTCAACTCTGGAGTTTTATTTAAATGATCTATGGACTATTTTAACAAAATAAGTATTTCAAAATTTTTATTTAATGTATCTGGGGAAAATAGGCCATAGGGGTATAGTTGCCTTCTGATCACTTTTGACCCTTAAAAAGGACGCTAGAACTTCCGATTTTTAATCAAATGAACCTATTCAAAATTTATACGACCACCCGTTCCATATGGAGCACCTCTGGAAAAAAAGGTACTTGGGTCTTAGAGCCACCGCACCCAAGAAGTGAAGTTTGGTCCTAATGAAACAGTTCTTACTTCATAATATGCAAAATAATTATAGCTAACACAGTTTGCATGCAGACCTTCTATACTTTACTGCCAACCCCCCTAATTTGCAAATATATAACCTAAATTATGTATTTTCAGTAAATCCCACAATACATCTCTCTTGTTTCAACCCGTG